>NC_141019.1:26360610-26562570 GCF_052327205.1 Somniosus microcephalus | reverse complement strand
AGATCTTTTCATTGCAAACTGCCGGCATGACATCGGCTGTCTCCATTTCTCTGCTCCCCTCACTCACTCCAACCTACCTCCCTCTGAACTTGCAGCACTCCATTCTCTCAGATCCAAGCCCAACATTGTCATTAAACCTGCTGACAAGGGTGGTGCTGTTGTTGTTTGGCGAACCAACCTCTGCCTAGCGGAAGCTGAACGCCAACTCTCCGACACCTCCTCCTACCTCCGCCTGGACCATGACCCCACTACCAAACATCAAGCCACCATTTCCGAGACTGTCACTGACCTCATCTCCTCTGGAGATCTTCCCCCCCCCCCCCACGGCCGCCAAGCTCATAGTTCCCCAACCCCACACAGCCCGCTTCTACCTCCTTCCCAAGATCCACAAACAGGACTGCCCTGATAGACCCATCGTTTCAGCCTGTTCTTGTCCCACGGAACTTATCTCTTCCTATCTTGACTGTATTTTTTCTTCCCTTGTCCAGTCTCTTCCCACCTACATCCGCGACTCTTCAGACGCCCTCCGCCACTTTAACAGTTTCCAGTTTCCTGGCCCCAACCGTCTCCTCTTCACTATGGACGTACAATCCCTTTACACCTCAATCCCCCACCAGGATGGCCTGAGGGCGCTCCGTTTCTTCCTTGAACAGAGGCCCACCAGTCCCCATCCACCACCACCCTCCTCCGCCTGGCTGAACTTGTTCTCACATTGAACAACTTCTCCTTTCACTCTACTCACTTCCTCCAAATCAAAGGTGTTGCTATGGGAACCCACATGGGTCCTACCTATGCCTGCCTTTTCGTGGGATATGTGGAACACTCTTTGTTCCAGTCCTACTTGGGCCCCCTCCCTCACCTCTTTTTCGGGTACTTTCATGACTGTATCAGTGCCGTTTCTTGCTCTCGCCCTGAACTAGATAATTGTAAGGACTCTATTCCATTCTCCCAGTTTCTCTGTCTCTGCCGCATCTGCTCCGACGATGCCACCTTCCATACCAGTGCTTCCGATATGTCTTCCTTTTTCCTCAACCGAGTATTCCCCTCTATTGTGGTTGACACTGCCCTCG
Source organism: Somniosus microcephalus (assembly GCF_052327205.1). Classification (NCBI taxonomy): domain Eukaryota; kingdom Metazoa; phylum Chordata; class Chondrichthyes; order Squaliformes; family Somniosidae; genus Somniosus; species Somniosus microcephalus. The sequence continues at coordinate 26,561,500 of NC_141019.1, read as the reverse complement.
ACCGTGTCAGTTTCTATCTCCGCACTTCTGCCCTCACCCTGCCCTCCCCTCCCGGAACCATGATAGGGTGCCCCTTGTCCTCACCTTTCACCCCACCAGCCTCCACATCCAACGGATCATCCTCCACCATTTCCGCCACCTCCAGCGCGATCCCACCACCAAACATATCATCCCCTCACCTCCCCTTTCAGCATTCGAAGGGACCGCTCCTCCACAACACCCTAGTCCACTCCTCTATCACCACCAACACCCCTTCCCTTCGCCCGGCACCTTCCCATGCAAGCGCAGGAGATGTAACACCTGCCCTTTTCACCTCCCCCCCCCCCCCCCCCCCCCCCCCCCCCCCCCCCCCCCCCCCCCCCCCCCCCCCCCCCCCCCCCCCCCCCACCCCCCCCCCCCCTTCCCACTGTCCAGGGCCCCAAACACCCCTTCCAGGTGAAACAGCGATTTACTTGTACTTCTTGCAATCTAGTATACTGTATTCGCTGCTCATGATGTGATCTCCTCTACATTGGGGAGACCAAACGCAGATTGGGTGACTGCTTTGCGGAACACCTCCGTTCAGTCCATAAGGGGGATCCCGAGCTTCCGGTCGCCTGTCACTTTAATTCTCCGCTCCATTCCCACTCTGACCTCACCGTCCTCGGCCTCTTACACTGTTCCAATGAAGCTCAACGTAAGCTCGAGGAACAGCACCTCATCTTCCGATTAGGCACTTTACAGCCTTCTGGACTCAACATAGAGTTCAACAATTTCAGATCATAACCTCGGCCCCTATTACATTTTTACTTATATTTTTTATCCACACTTTTTGTTTGTGTCTTCTGTTCTTCTCTCCCACAGGGCAGCTATCTTTCATTCTGCCAGCGCAATTCACACTTCATCTAGAGCCATCCTTTTGTTTCTTAACCTGTCCCATTACCATCTCCTTTTGCCTTGAATATCTCTTAATATCTCTTAATGTCTCTTAATCTCTTCCTCCTTCCAGCCTATCACAGACCTTCCCCTTTTGTTCTTTCCTTCCCCTCCCCCCCTTTCCAGCCCCTACACTTGCTTAAAAACCTGTTCCATTTCCTGCTTTTTTTCCAGTTCTGACGAAGGGTCATCGACCGGAAATGTTAATTATGTTTCTCTCTTCACAGATGCTGCCTGACCTGCTGAGTATCGCCAGCATTTTCTGTTTTTATTTCAGATTTCCAGCATCTGCAGTACTTTTCTTTTGTTTAAAAAAAATAGCCACTTGGGTGAGGGGGCGCCCATGAGGAACAGCACCACAGCACGTAACAGCCTTCAGGAGAGAAGGGCACAATATTGGAATAAAAAATGTATTGACGGCAGCTAAATTGATTGCAATTTCTATGTGATTTGTTGCTTGAAAGAGAAAAGGCTTCCATTTAGAAAGCACCTGAACACATCATTGAAAGGTCTCAAAGTCCTTCACAGAATAAAGAACAACTGTTACGGTGTTGAAACAAGAAGAATACTGGAAAGTATGCGTGGATGGATGTCAAGTGAGGACCGGGTCAGCCCCGGCTGTGATGAAATAGCCTGCCAGCACTCACTTTCTAGGCTCGCAAGGTGCCTGGCAGTACTTGTGCTGTGAAACTGTAACCTAGCAACAGTCAGGAGAGGAGGAGGAGGGGAGAAAAATGGGGGGAGGGGAAACAGTCAGCTCGACACGCATACTTTCCAGTATTCTTCTTGTTTCAACACCGTAACAGTTGTTCTTTACTCTGTGAAGGACTGAGACCTTTCAATGGAAGCCTTTTCTCTTTTTCAAGCAACAAGTCACATAGAAATTGCAATCAATTTAGCTGCCGTCAATTCATTTTTTATTCCAATATTCTGCCCTTCTCTCCTGAAGGCTGTTACGTGCTGTGGTGCTGTTCCTCATGGGCTCATGACTGTACTACATAGTGATCTGATAGCAATATTGGCGCTGTAATATTGGGAAGCACCCTTTCAAATAAAGGCCTCGACCATGATTGTTTTCCCCTCGCCTTTCCTCTGGTATAGTACAATAATCTTTAAATAGCTTTACCTAATTGCTCTAACAGGGGGATGCTGACTTGTCCACTGAACACTACAGCGCTACAGCTTATGGTGGATTGTATGTTGCTTATACCATAACTTTAAAGATAAAACGGAGTCTCACTCTACCGATGGTGAAGCACCTCCATTTAATGACATCCCTGTGACATCTGCAGCAGGACTAAAGCACCTACATATCTGAATATGTAGGTGCCGGCCCATCTTTTTTATTGTGTGGTCATTTTCAATTTTAATTCGCTTTATAAGATTATAAAAAACATGAGTAATGCCACATTAGGAGAAACATAATCAAACTGTACACGATATTATTCTGGTCCTTTGATCCTTCTCCACATTCTTCATAATTATTCTGGCCCATCTTAAAGCACTGAGATAAGAGTAGAATACAGAAAGTCAAAGGATTTATAACACAAATCATCCAGCTGGTCCTGTCAGTTCCTTTGTCCCTTGAGTTTTTTAAATTCATTCACTGGATGTGGGCGTCGCTGGCAAGGCCAGCATTTATTGCCCGTCCCTAATTGCACGCGAGAAAGTGGTGGTTGTTAAATCTGTGAGTTGTTCAAGTAATTAATACTCAGACTTAATCAGTAACAATAAAACAGGTCTTTACTGGTTGGAGGTAGGGACTATACGTAGGTCTTTACTTCATGCCCACAGGCGGGAACTGAGGGGAGATCAGTACCCACAGTACTATTTATACCCCTATGGCCAGGAGTGGTACTGCGTATCACTACGCCCTACAAGTAGTGCAGTCCTGTCCATAGGTTCAAAGTAGCACACATATTACATACACAACATTCCTCCCTTCCTAGCTTTACAGTCATCTCCCCATTTAACATAACGTAATAACATATATACATATATAACTTCAGGTTTACATAACAGAATAACATAGATAACTTCATGTCAAAACAGATCACAGATTCAGTCTCTGCGGAAAACAGTTCACAGATTCAATCTCTGTGGTGTAGTCGGTTCACGTTGCTGGAGTGACTCATTCAATAGTCCTTCCATGGATTTAACAGTTTGAACTTCCGAACTGAATTGGCTCCGTTCGGAGGGACCACGTGTGTGATCTGGTAGAGGTAATAATGGTTCAGATGGGTCATCTTCTGTTTCGACTTTTCCTTTTCTGCTTCTTGGAGACTCTCTGGGCTCCACTGTCAGCTGCCAGCTGCATGCGCAGTTCCTCCTTCTCTTCCTCCTTTTTCCGTAGTAGAGCCACCTTCTCCCGATGTTCCGTAGACTTTCGGTGCTCCTCCATGATTTCTGTATGGTGGGAGTCGAAGTTACAAGTTGGGCAGGACAGGACATAGTAATATTCGGTGTCGTCCTGATCTAGGCCAGCGAGAGGGTCTTCTATTTCCTCCATACCCAGCTGGGCGTTAGCCAGCTTTTGTTCCAAGTCCAGACATCTTTCCTGAAGAGACTTCTTCATGCGTACCTCTTCATCCAGCTTTTTCTGGGCTTTCAGCAAGTCGTTTACTAATGACCTCATTTGAGATTTTACTACTTCAACTTCTTTTGGAGATTGATTGATCGGACTATTCAATCCCTCTACCGGAGCAGCTGTTTCAGCGGTCTGTTGTTCTACGTTGACGTGAGTCAGCGTACTTTTGGCATCCAAGGTCTGCTCTGTTGCAGTCATCTCAGTCTGTGTTGCCACCTCAGCTCTTCCAATAACCTTTGAGAGCTCCGAACCCCTTTTGTTTGAATATTGAAGTTCGTGTTCAAGTTTTTCCCATTTCAGAGTCCTGTCCTTCAGCATATGCAGTAGTTGGCTGACCGTTAACTCCTCTGACATCAGACGTTTTGTGTGCTCCTGCTCCATTTTCTCCATCAGCTGCTTCTGTTGTCTTTCCAGATTCTCCAACTCTATATCAAAGAACTCTTTCGTTGCATTCAACTCTTGCTCACAACGGCGAAGCATTTGTTCTAATTGCTGTTGTAGTTTGAAATGGAGTTGAGTTCGAGCCTGGTGTCCCTCAGAAATGGGCACATCAGTAGACTTGCCAGACTCAGAATCCACAGTTAACCTATGTTGTTGTTGCTCAGTGGAATTCTGTGCTGAAACTTTGTCTTTTGCACCTGAGTTGGGCTTACCATCATCCGTTCCAGAGTCTGGGCCGACTATCTTCACCGAGTTCTCACTCGTTATTGTTTGTAGGAAATGCCAGTCCATATTCATTTTCCTAATCCACTCCCATCCTAGTAGTGGAGGACCTCCTTCAGATATCACATATAAGTCCATTATTTGACTGTCTTCGCCCTTGTGGACCACTGCAACCTCTATTTTCCCGATGGGGTACACTCTTTGCCCCATGTATGTTTTCAATATAATCCCCGTATCCTGTAGGGGAATATGTTGGAATAACTTTCCGTAATCTTTCTTATTTATGACCGTCAATGCCGATCCAGTGTCCAATTCCAGTTTTACTTGGACTCCTTCTATCTGAAGAGTGACCCAAATTGTCTGGAGGTCTGCACCCTTACCAGCGTTGAGTACTCTTAAGCTAGCCAGTTCATTACAGCTTGCGTCTGAATCGGACTCCTGTTCGGTCACCTTGTGTACCTTTGCGTATTTTCCTTGCGGTGACTTCTTGTTGCTGGTCTTCTTCCCTGACCTGCATACTCTAGCTATATGTCCAAGCCTACCACAAGTTCTACATTCTTGGTTTTTAAACCAACACTGGTTCTGATCATGCGTTGTCTTTCCACAACGATAACATTTGCCAGAACTCACACCCAATTTGTGTGCACTGAGCTCCGGTGACCGTAGCTGCATTACTGTCGTGCCTCTCGCTGCGGCTTCGTGTGCTGCTGCCATAGTGACCGCCTTCTCAAGCGTCAGCTCATTCTCCTCGAGCAGTCGCTTTTGTGTATCCTGTTTAAATAAACCACACACAAATTTGTCTCGAAGTGCCTCTGTCAGTCCCGTTCCAAACAACTGGCAATATTTCGCTAATTTACGCAATTCCAGCAAATATTCAGCATTGCTTTCATGCTGTAGCTGCCTTCTGTCGTAAAATTTAAATCGTTCCGCTAGCATCAGCGGCGTGGGGTTTAGATGATCTTTCAGGACAGTAACAATCTCATCGAACGTCTTATCCGCCGGTTCATCTGGTGATAACAGGTGTTTCAATTGCCCGTATGTCTTCGCACCCATTAAATTTAAGAATGTTAGAGCTTTATCTTGGTCACGAATTTTATTGGCCTTACAATAATTTTTTACTCTTTCAACATATATGGCCCAATCTTCGAGGTCACTATCAAAGGTGCTAATATTCCCGTGTTTAGGCATTGTAGATTTGCAATTTCTCAGATTTTATTTTCTTTACTTGTTATCAAAGATGGCGGCTTCCCGCTCTTGCCGTCGTCCTCCGCCCACAAAATGGCGGTTTTCCCGCGCTTGGCGGTCTTCACCCGTCCCCCAACGCCGTCTCCCTTCAGCCCCCGAGTGCGGCCCTTATCTTCGCCGCGATCGCCCGAGTGCGGCCCTTATCAGCGGATGCGATCGCTGGATCGCGAAGCGGCTCTCGGCTCTTATCAGGAGATGCGATCGCTCTGTTGAAACGCCTCCCGCTCGAAGCGGCTCTCGCGCCCTATTCCTCCAGCTCCCCCAGCCCCGTTCGTGCGGCCAACGCGGTCGACTGCCTGTCGCGTCGCTGCCCGGCTCAGACAACGGCTTACCCACCACCAAGCTGGAGAAGAAGCTGACGGTCGCCGATGGAGGCTCCGAGGTCAGGATGTCTTCCAGTGGGGTGGAGAGGGTGGAAACCTCTCTGCAACGTCCTGGCTGTGGACGAAGCTGCCGTGGAGTGACTGCCGCAGGGTCCGAATCAGACTCGTCGCCAGTGTTAAATCTGTGAGTTGTTCAAGTAATTAATACTCAGACTTAATCAGTAACAATAAAACAGGTCTTTACTGGTTGGAGGTAGGGACTATACGTAGGTCTTTACTTCATGCCCACAGGCGGGAACTGAGGGGAGATCAGTACCCACAGTACTATTTATACCCCTATGGCCAGGAGTGGTATCACTACGCCCTACAAGTAGTGCAGTCCTGTCCATAGGTTCAAAGTAGCACACATATTACATACACAACAGTGGTGAGCCGCCTTATACAACCGAGTGTCTTGCTGGGCCATTTCAGAGGGCAGTTAAGAGTCAACCACATTGCTGTGAGTCTGGAGTCACATATAGGCCAGACCAGGTAAGGACGGCAGATTTCCTTCCCTAAAGGACATTAGTGAACGAGATGGGTTTTTACGACAATCCGATCATTTCATGGTCACCATTACTGATGCTAGCTTTTTTAAATTCCAGATTTGTTTAATTAACTGGAAGCTGCCGTGGTGGGATTTGAACTCGCGTCTCCAGATCGCCAGGTGCAAGTGTCGAACAGACTGTTTCCCCTCCCCCCATTTTTCTCCCCATCTCCTCCTCTCCTAACTCTTGCTGGGTTACAGTTTCACCAGGTCATTAGTCCAGGCCCCTGGGTTACTAGTCCAGTAACATAACCACCATAACATAACCACCATACTACCGTACCCTGCTGTGGCTCAGTTGGTAGCACCCTCGCCTATGAGTCAGAAGGTTGTGGGTTCATAGTCCCACTCCAGGGACTTGGGCATATAAAGCTAAGCTGACACCCCAGTGCAGAGCTGAGGGAGCGCTGCACTGTCGGAGGTGCCGTCTTTCGGATGAGACACTAAACTGAGGCCCCGTCTGCTCTCTCAGGTTGGATGTAAAAGATCCCATGGCACTATTTGAAGAAGAGCAGAGGAGTTATTCCTGGCGTTCTGGCCAATATTTATCACTCAAACAGATTATCTGGCCATTATCACATTGCTGTTTGTGGGAGCTTGCTGTGTGCAAATTGGCTGCTGCATTTCCTACATTACAACAGCGACTCCACTTCAAAGGTACTTCATTGACTGTAAAGTGCTTTGAGACGTCCGGTGGTCGTGAAAGGCGCTATATAAATGCAGGTCTTTCTTTACCCCAACTGTTTCTTCCATTATGTTTGGCCATTCTATTAATCACCCAGCAGATGGCATTATTCCTTATCCATTGTGGTTTGCTGATTCACGATGGATGCTGCAAGAAGCCGCACAAGAACCCCATCTGTTTTGTCTATCACTGTAACTGAGACTGAAAACAGTCTAAACTGAAAATAAAATTCAGCAATGCCAGCAATCACAGAAAAATAGAGTTCAGAGCACCCTGGCATCAGAACCCGAAATGTGTTGTTTAAAACCGCCGCAGAGAACCATTAATCACGGCATCAAACACAAAGACTATGCTGACAGACAGTCTTTGTGCAGAAGCCATTGATAATGTCATTTATATGCGCTTCATAAAAAATGTATCCTTGTATCTAGACAAAGAGGTTGATTAATGGCATCAAATCTGGTGGTGTCCTCTGTGATCTTGACAATACAGGTTACTTCAGAACATTCTCCAACAGATACCCAACCCTTTGCAACTGGGTACACATTAAAACCAGTGAGTGGGCAACATATTATTGCACGGGAAGGCGCTGAACACCTCGAGTCTCTTCGCCGGGAGCAAGCGGAAGCCAAGCGCAGGCAGCACAAGGAGCGCACGTCAACCCAAGCACCCCACACACCCGCCCCTTCAATCACCGTCTGCCCCACCTGTGACAGAGACTGTAGGTCCCGCATTGGACTCATCAGTCACCTGAGAACTCATTTTTAATGTGGAAGCAAGTCATCCTCGGTTCCGAGGGACTGCCTAAGAAGATTGCACAGAAAAATATGAGCTCCCCATATGCGGAAAATTTAAACTTCTTCTTGCACAACACACCAAACCCCTAAACAAAGAATGAAGCCCCCGTACACAGAAAGTCCACAGCTGAAAATGTGAGTCCCCACATGCAAAAAATTATAAGACCACCCCATATATAAAAAATTGCAAGATTCCCCCATATATAAAAAAGCAAGATCCCCCTCCCCACCCCACTCCCTGCACAAAACAAATTCAAGCCCTGTCGCCGATCCTTCTCCTGTCCTCCTCAACCATCCCCCCGCTCCCCTCCCCCCCATCCATCCCTCCCATCCCCCGTCTTTCTCTCTGGGGGAAGAACCTTCTGCCGGAGTGAAGGACACACCATCGATCCTCTATAATGGGGCGTGATGTTATTAGTGCTGACGTTGGATGCTATGAGAGATGACTTAAATTTTAAAAGAATCTCAGCACATATAATTGATGAGCTTAGTGCAAATGTATAGTCTAGAATAAAACATTTAGGGGGAGAAATTCGGTATCGCCCCGTTTGGGGCGCCATTATCGGCCGTGCGCAAAGTTTAGCGCCTGGCGCTAATTATCGCCTCCGACTGCAAAATTGGCTTTTATTGCCCCTGGAGGTGATTGGAGCGCTAAATCAGGCGCTACACACCTGTCTTAAGGCGTAAAGGCCAAAGAGCGAGGTGCTACCTCAGAGCGCTGGCGAAGCTCATGTGATGTCAGTCAGCAATGGAACACAGACACACTGGCGCCGGCCAGTTCTTAAAGGGGAGTTCTGATGAATGGTCATCGACCTGAAACGTTAACTCTGTTTCTCTCTTCACAGATGCTGCTTGACCTGCTGAGTTTCTCCTGCATTTTCTGTTTTTATCTTAAAGGGGAGGGTTGATCTTGCTCTCCCTCCACACCCTGCTCATTGCAGCCTTGAATCTCGGCCTGGAGAGACCTGTACATCATCAATTCTGCTGGAAAGAACAATGGAGAGGCCCGGGGAAAGAGCTCAGAGTGCAGCCCCCACAGTCGCTTCTAAATCGATACAAGGAAGGGGAAATCAAAATGAACCTGCAAAGTGCTGCTCAGTACCCAAAACTCCTTCACACAGTGTTGAATCTCTCCAGAAGTCTCTCTCTCTCTCTCTCTCTCTCAGAATGCGTGGTGCAAAAATGTCACCGACAAAAAAAGGCAGGAAGCGGTCGCCTTTAAATAGCGCTCCCCCAGTCCCTTTCTGACAGCAAAACGCTCCCCTCAACCTGTCGTTGCTAGCGGCAGGCGGTAAGGCAGGGGGCGCCACTCAATTTCCGGTCTGGGGCGCTACCGGGGCGTTGCGCACTCGACTGACGTCACAATCTGCCGGCGCAGGAGATCGTGGCGGTAGTGTTTAGCACCGTCGCAAAATGTCTAGTTAATTTCGCGAGCGGCGCAGACATCGCCGCGCCCGGGCGCTAGTTGCTTTGCGCCCCACTGGGCACCCTCTTAAGGTGCTAACGGGCGGCGCAAACAACTGAATTTTTCCCCCTTTTAGAGTCATAGGGGGAAAAATTGGGTATCGCCCATTTTGGGGCGCTAATATCGGCCAGGCGCAAAGTTTAGCGCCCGGCGCTAATTATCGCCTCCGACTGCAAAATTCGCCTCTATCACCTCGGAGGTGATTTGAGTGCTAAATCAGGCGCTACACACCTCTCTTAAGGCGCTAACGTCAGGGAGCGAGGCGCTATCTCAGAACATTATCAAAGCTCAGGCGATGTCCGTCACCATGGAAGCCAGACAGACTGGCGCCGTCCAGTTCTTAAAGGGGAGGGGCCATCTTGCTGGCCACCCACTCCCTGCTCATTGCAGCCTTGAATCTCGGCCTGGAGAGACCTCAAAAGCAATTGTGTTGGAAGCATTAATGGATAGGCCCAGGGAAAGAGCTCGGTGCTTAGGAACCTCAAAAGTGGTGCTGAGGGCCAAAGCTCCTTAGGACAGCATTAAATCCCAAAATTTTGCTGACAAGAAAAGGCAGGACGCACCCGCCTTTAAATAGCACTTCCCCAGCCCCTTCCCGACTTGAAAACATTCCCCTCTACCTGTCGTTCCTAGCGGCAGGCGCTAAGGCAGGGGGCGCGACTCAATATCCGGTCCGGGGCACTACCGGGGCGTTGCATGCTCGACTGATGTCACGATCTGCGGGCACAGGAGATTGTGGCGGTAGCGCCGCCGCAAAACGACTGGTCAATTTCGCGAGCGGCGCTAAAATCGCCGCGCTTGGGCGCTAAAATCGCCGCGCTTGGGCGCTAAGTTCCTAGCGCCCTGTTAGTGCCCCCCAGAGGCGCTAAAGGGAGGTGCTAACCAACAGAATTTTTCCCCCATAGAGTCATAACAGCACAGAAGGCGGCCATTCGGCCCATCGAGTCCGTGCTGGCTCTCTGTAGAGCAATCCAGTCAGTCCCATTCCCCCGCTCTATCCCCGTAGCCCTGCAAGTTTATTTCCCTCAAGTGCCTATCCAGTCTCCCCTTGAAAACATCGAGTGTCTCCGCTTCCCCCACTTCCGTCTGCAGCGAGTTCCAGGTCCTCACCACTCACTGCGTAAAAAAGTTTCCCCTCACATCCCCTCTGTATCTCTTGCCCAAAACCTTAAATCTGTGTAGTTATTTTTAACAGCTGCTTATCAATTTTCCCTTTAAGCTGTATGGCAGTGCAGCGGTCTGGACCTCCCCGCAGCTGGCTCGCAGGCTTTTCAGTGGGAAAAACCGCGCATGTGCGTTATTTTGAATGGGCTGCGCACCCAAAAAAAAATGAAAGGGGACATTGCTGCTTTTAATGCCCCTTCTATTGCTGTGCCTGTATTACCACATTTCAATATGGCTGCTAAGGTGTCCAAACAGTTGCCTGAAAAATGTCTCGTTTTTGTAAGTTATTCTGTATTTTCTCTTTCTCTCTTCTCTGGTTGTGTGAATAGGTAGGGGGCCTGCTCCCAGGGCTCCGCAGTGCCACTCTTTGCCAGCTGGTAAGGTAGCATCTGAGAGCGGCCTGGCATGGCTTGCCCAGGAAACAAGGCCACCAGAAGCATTATGCAGGCCTCACCTGAGGCGGTGTAAAACGTTCAGTCGTAACGTAACGCTGAAACGGCAGGCTCTCCTGATGGCTCAAAGGGTAAATACACTGTCTGAGGTGGTACTGAGACACGTGATGAGGAAGGTGTCAGATTAGATTGCTCGTCTGTGCTGAGTTAGCTAATCTGAGACAGATTGGCCTTGCGGGTGCCACCATTTGTCTTGGAGCCCCTCGGCTAGGGACGGGAAAATCAGCCAGGGTTTTTGCTCCCGATTGCTATTCAGTGACTCCCCCCCCCCCCCCCCCCCCCCTGCTAAAAAGCAGGGATGTGTGTGGATGTCGGACCTGGCTCGGTTGCGATGCCCCAGATGATTGAAAATAGCCTGTCAACACTAATGCATGAGGCACAGTCTCTTAGGAACATAAGAACAAAAGAATTAGGAGCAGGCGTAGGCTATACGGCTCGAGCCTGCTCCACCATTCAATAAGATCATGGCTGATCATCGACCTCAACTCCACTTTTCTGCCCTCTCCCCATATCCCTTGATTCCCCTAGAGTCCAAAAATCTATCGATCTCAGCCTTGAATATACTCAAAGACTCAGCATTCACAGCCCTCTGGGGTAGAGAATTCCAACGATTCACAACTCTCTGAGTGATTTGGTGGAGGTACTGGATGTTGCTGATATCTGTGGTATGATCTGGACGCAATTGGGGGAGGGGGGAAAAGAAAAAGACTTGCATTTCTATAGCACCTTTCACGACCACCAGACGTCCCAAAGCGCTTTACAGCCAATGAAGTACTATTTGAAGCAATGAATTAAATGACCAGATAATCTGTTTTTAGTGATGTTGATTGAGGGATAAATATTGGCCAGGACACCAGGGACACCTCCCCTGCTCTTCTTCATAATAGTGGCCGTGTGATTTTTTTTACATCCACCTGAGAGAGCAGATGGGGCCTCGGTTTAACGTCTCATCTGAAAGACGGCACCTCCGACAGTGTAGCATTCCCTCAGCACTGCACTGGAGTGTCGGCCTAGATTTTTGTGCTCGAGTCTCTGGAGTGGGACTTAGAACCCGCAACCTTCTGACCCAGAGACGAGAGTGCTGCCCACTGAGCCACGGCTGACACCTTATAAAGAAAACGTTTTTTTTTAAAGTGAAGAGAACAAACATTTAAAAAATCTCATTTCCCTTATGGGAGTCACACAACGAAAATCCTGCGTTACGGTATAATTAGCAGACGTGGGGATTAAGTCAAATTGAAAGTGTTAAGCAAAAGCTCACTTCTGTCAGAGGTGGCTGTTCAGTCGAGTGAAACTGAAATCATTAGGATGGAAATGGCATCCTGGAGTCTTTCAGACTCCCTGCAGGCTGTCTTTTGGGTTTAGCACTGTTTATCCAAGCAACGGTAAATGTCAGTGTTCCAACATCTTCAAGCTGGAATCTAGATGCGTGGCCAGAATTTAAAAGAACTCCAACCCAAACAAGACCGAACTTAGACTAAAATAGGGAAGTAAAGTTGAAGTGAAGTCTGGCAGAGGCACTCCATTTTTCTCTTGTAAAAGCAGCCCTTTGGAATGCGAGACCATGAGTTCGTGAATTGAGGGGATGCCGGAGTTTCACCTTGTGAAGACCTAGCAAGAAGAATTTCAGAGAACAAAATTAATTAAGATGAATGTTATTGCTTGAAAATATTTTAGATCTATCTGAGTTCACAGATTCTTTGCTGGGTAAGATGACAGTCAGAGGGGCAAGGGGCTCCCAGTGACTCACTGTGGTGCTGAGCCATATTGACCAAGAAAGCCCCAGCTTTGATCCCCGACCTGCACTGAGTTAGCTGATCCCGCCTGGCCGGGGTGGTAGAGGTATCACAGTTGGCCTCAGTACCCCGGCTTAGGGAGCAGAAAAATCAGGGCCGCAGCTGGGGATTGTGCATGTCCGAATGTTGGGTGAAGGCAAGATTGGGCTCGGCTGCGATGCCCTTCATGGCTGTATAGCCTGCCAACGTTGACTGTTTCCGTTCTCACGTGATGAAGAATGTCTGCTTGCACGAGGTATCTGAGGGGTCCCAGCACCCATGGAACCTTCCCCCAACATCAGCCCTCTCCTTCAGGAAGGGAGTGAAAATTGGATAAAAGGACAAAGGTGATAGCTCTGCATTTTTATTAACTACATAGAATTGCATAGCATGTACAGCACAGAAACAGGCCATTCGGCCCAACTGGTCCGTGCCGGTGTTTATGCTCCACACGAGCCTCCTCCCACCCCGATCAACATAACCGTCTATTCCATTCTTCCCTCGTGTGTTTATCTAGCTTCCCCTTAAATGCACCTAACTACAGCCCGCAACTAAACCATTTGTGGATAGTTCAGAGCACCATGACAACTGCAGTATTCAAACAAGAGACCGTGCTGAGGCCTGTTATATTGCTGTGGGCTGACAGTCTGCATTGAATGATGTGACCTATTTGCACTGGCCTTCAATGATTATTTTTTATCAGATTTCTGAGTAAAATGTATTTACCTTCTAACAGAAAGCCAGCACTCTGCTTGCTTTTCATCGATGGAATACAATTCGTTAGGGATGAAGGCCATGCCAAGTGGGAAAATCACTCCAGAAAAAGGGGATATAAGATTAGAACGAAGCCAGTTAAAAGCGAATCCACTAAACAATGTTGTGAGATTGTGGAACACAAAAGCCATGGATGCAGAATCAATTGAGGTGTTTGAAAGGCAGAGAGATATCTGGGAAATAACAGTACAAAGGAGTGTAGAGAAAGAGCAGGGAATTTTGATTTCAAAGTTGGATAGACTTGCATTTCTATAGCACCTTTCACAACCTCAGGACGTCCCAAAGCGCTTTACAGCCAATGAAGTACTTTTTGAAGTGTAGTCACTGTTGTAATGTGGGAAACGCGGCGGCCAATTGCGCACAGCAAGCTCCCACAAACAGCAATGTGATAATGACCAGATAATCTGTTTTCTAGTGATGTTGATTGAGGGATAAATATTGGCCAGGGCACCTCCCCATCTCTTCTTCGAAATAGTTCCATGGGATCTTTTATGTCCACTTGAGAGAGCAAACAGGGCCTCGGTTTAACGTCTCACAGCAGTACTGCCCTGGAGTGTCAGCCTAGATTTTTGTGCTCAAGTGTCTGGAGTGGGACTTGAACCCACAACCTTCTGAGGCGAGAGTGCTGCCCACTGAGCCACAGCTGACACTCAAGATAGAACTGCCATTGCCAGCAAAATGGCAGAGCAGGCTCAATGGCTCCAATGGTCGATTCCTGTTCCTATGTAGTTTATAAAACCTTTGCACAAATTTACTCTTTTTTTGTATTATTAATTATACCTCTTTGTGTTTCAATTATGAATGTTTGCAGCAGTCAACATTGTCCAGAACAGCTAATGCATGCAGGATTCTGGGTTTGGCCAGTAGACTTATTAATATTAGTGTAGTTGTTTTTACTTTGTTCTGCAATGCATCCTGTTTTGGAGGAGTGACCTCCTTGCGTTATTCTCTCAGGTTTACACTCACACTGGGGCGTATTCCTACCACTAACCTTTTCCTCTTTCTATCTTTCAGATCCACCTAAGGACACAGTGTTGATTCCTAGTTTCTTCCGATGTATAAGACTTCCCTGATGAGCAGTGGTACCCGACCCCCGACCGCCCCCCCTCCCCATTCCTGTTTTCTTCCCGAAGCACAAACAGCACCCCCCCCACGAGATTTCTTTCTTTAACCAGATTTCTGTAACTCGTGCAATAACTATTAGCTCGCTATGTCACAATTGCAGAGAGGTGAGCAATTGCTGCTGATGCTTTGCATCCACCACACTGGCGGAACCACTGTTTCATGGGTTCACGCGTGTGTGTGTGTCCATGCTCTGGTCGGGAGGATGGTAACATGTTTTCTTTTTGTAAGTTGTCCTGCTCACCAGGCAACTCGTGAGAAGTTCCTGGTACACGCTGTCTGCCTAACGAGGGCTCCATGTGCGATCTACATGTACATGTTTGGCCTAATTGTACATGTGCCTAATGGCCAACTAGTGACTATTGTTCTGGGGAGGGGAGATAAGCAGGCTTTCTTTGGGGCCAATATTGCTCCAAGATGACATGCCTGACAATGCACGAGTGTGAATTTTAAAAGCCTCGTCCTGTTTGTTTTTTTAAAAAGTAAAAATTCCCCCAATTTCCCTCCTCCTATCCTGAAGATACTGACATGAATCAGTCATTCATGAAAGAAAGACTTATGAAATAATACTGAGCGGCCTACGGGTGGCACTGTCCAGGGAGAGTATAAATACTCGAGCACGGGCCCAGCTTGCGCAGGACATTCTTAACAGGAACTAGTGAAGGACACAACTAGACCTCCATGTTGTAAAACAGTTGATTAAAGCTTTGTTTAACGCTTAGACCAAGTGCCTAGTAGTTTTCTTATGTCACTGACTCATACTGGAATGTAGTTACTCCCTTAACTCAACCAACTGTTCACATGTGAGAGCCTACATCGTGCCAGCTGCCTATTTGACTGAGGAGGTGTTATACCCAACTCTGATCCTGTCCACACTTGCTCACTTTCCAGCAAGTATTATTGGATAATGATAGGGAGCAGGCACCCAGGCTGAATCCTCCCCCCTGCCCAGCCCAGGATCAATGGGGACAATTGTAGCTCTCCAGTTATTACTTGGCTGACACCAGAAAACACAGCACAGACCAGGGATCGCACTTGGGATCTTACTACTGTCAATGCTCAGTACCACTTTGGGTGACACATTTACCCACCGAGCTATGTGGCCCTCTTTTGCAATTATTTAATTGTAAAACAAAAACCATTGTTTCACGTCACCTTTGCCAAGCAGTTCTCAAAAGGGTTAATGTAGTGTCCTTGAAATGCTTCAGTTGCGTAACTACAAATCATCGCTACTTCCATTACCTTTACCAATGTCATTCCGCCATCAACAGAAGAGGCCTCCGCAATGAAGCAAATCAGCGGTGCCTGTTTCTTTGCATTCTCTTTGAGGTCCAGCATTGCTCTTGAGCAAGGTTAAGGATGATTGATAATTAGCCGCACTACTGGGAGTTGGAGTGATTCTTCCTCTAACTGAAGGTTATTTTCAGCTGGAAGTGAACCTGGTTTAGGCAGAATCCATCTCTCAATTGACATGATTGCCTGAAACAGAACTGACTCGAATCACAGAATCATAGAATAGTACAGCACAGGAGGAGGCCATTCGGCCCATCGAGTCTGCGCCGGCTCTTTCGAAGAGCAATCCAGTTAGTCCCACTCCCCCGCTCTTTCCCCATATCCCTGCAATTTTTTCTCCAACTATTTATCCAACTCCCTTTTGAAGGCTACTATTGAATCTGTACCCACCGCCCTATCAGGCAGCACGTTCCAAATCCTAACCACTCGTTGTGTAAAAAAGGTTTTCCTCACGTTGCCACTGGTTCTCTTCCCAATCACCTTAAATCTGCGTCCTCTCGTTAGCGACCCTTCAGCCGTTGGAAACAGTTTCCCTTTATTTACTCTATCTAAACCCTTCATGATTTTAAACACCTCTATCAAATCTCCTCTTAGCCTTCTCTGCTCGAAGGAGAACAACCCCAGCTTCTCCAGTCTATCCATATAACTGTAATCCCTCATCCCCTGGAACCTTGAAATCAGCGATACCTTGAAAGTCACTGATTTCCCAATTGAAATGCCAGAAGGATGAAACACGTGTAGCAGCTAGGGCTCCCTTTCAACAGAGTGCTGTGAGTTGGGTGAGTCAGGGAGGCTTAACTGGTTGCTAAGATCAAACTTTTGTTTGTTTCACATTTACTGTTTTTTTTACAAGATTCCTGACTCTTGTTTCACATTTACTGTTTTTTTTAATTTAAAATTTGAACGTTTTATTTACAGTAAATGACATTTACAGAGCTCAAGTCTCGGCTCTCTGTACAAAGTCACAAGCCCTCATTGCCTACAAGGCAGGGGTCCCAGTCTCTACAAGTTAATGATGTGATCTCCAAGCTTCTTGGTCGTCTTCACTTGTTCATTCAGATAACGGGTCTCCAGGAATTCACACAGATGCGGGTCGGCGCTCCCAGTGGAGAGTTTATGCAGATCCAGCAGACTCTGGCCGACATTCTTCTCCATCTGCAGGGCTCTCTGCATCGCCGAGCGGAGCCTCTCGCTCTCCTGACTGAACAAGTGGACTGTAAAGAAGCTTAAAAAACCCTAGATTAATTTTTAAAACTTATCAAATTAAATTAAAACCACCCCGGCCGGGGTGATGATGCACTCCAGTCCCCGCGGCGCCCACCGGTCGCGGAAGGCCTCGAGCGTGTCGACGGACACCATCTCCAGGGACACCCAGGCGCGAACATAGCCGCAGAAGAGAGGCAGGCAATCGGGCCGGACGACCCCCTCGACCGCCCGCTGCCTGGACCTATTAATGGCCACTTTGGCCAGGCCCAGGAGTAGTCCTACGAGGAGGTCCTCCGACCCGCTCTCTCCCCTCCGCACCGGGTGGCCGTAGATCAGGAGCGTGGGACTGAAGTGCAGCCAAAATCGAGGAGCAGCCCCTTCAAATAATGGAACAGGGGCTGCAACCTCTCACATTCGATATAGATATGGAACACGGACTCCTGTAGGCCGCAAAACTGGCAAGCAGCCTGGGAGTCCGTGAACCTACTTAAAATCTTATTGCACGTGACTGCTCCTTGCAGCACCCTCCAGGCCAAGTCCCCAATAGATAAAGGGAGGACTCCCGCATAGAGAGCCCCCCCATACGGCAGGATGGCACGCCAAGGCGTGTCCAGTCGGCAGGCGAAGATGACAAAGTGGAGAGTGTGCAGGAGCAGCCTGTACAGGAAACCCCTCCGCGCAGAACTAAAAGACACGGAGGGCATTTCCCCGAGCCGGCTGAAGTTGAGGCGCCGGTTGCCAAGAGGGGTTTCGGTTCCGTGCACCGATGAGGAATTCTGTCCGAACGGGGGTCAGTTCGGACGGGATCGCCCCACGTGCTTGAGCCTTCTCGATACACCCAGTGGAGTCGGGGCCCAGTGCCACTTTCAGCATTTCGATGGAATCGGCTGCGCGCCGGACGCTAGCCCAGGAGAGGCGCCGCGCCAACTCCTCCGGCGCCATCCAGCCCGCTCCTCCGCCATCGAGCAGGTCCCCGACCCTGGTCACCTTGCCAGGCACAGCACTGCTCACTGCCAGCCACCTGACCCAGCGGTTGCAGAGGTGCGGATTCCTGAGCAGTGGCTCCCGAAGGAGAGCCGCCACTCCTGACGGGGGAGAACTCCGCCTGGAGGCGACGCTGTTCCAGACCCATAGCAGTTCCTGGTAGAAGACAGGCAACTCCCGCAGGTAGGCACGGGTACAGCCCAATTCCACAAACAGGAGCTGCGTGTCATAGTTGAGGCCGTGCAGCTGGCGGAAGAAATACGTCACCAGCGCACACCATCGAGGAGGATTCTCCACATACATGTATCTCTGCAGAGTCCAAAGACAGAAAGTCGCAGCCTGGGTGCGAAGGCACACCAGCGCCTGACCGCCCTCCCTAAGCGGGAGACTCAGAACCGCGGCAGAGACCCAGTGCTTCCCTTTGTCCCAGAAGAAGTCGATGAGCTTCTTCTGCATCTTGGCAACAAAGGCAGGGGGCGGGATCAAAGTGACCAACCGGTACCACAACATGGCGGCCACCAGCTGGTTTATGACCAGTGCTTGACCCCTGTAGGACAACACTCGGAGCAGTCCTGTCCAGCGTCCTAGGCGAGCGGTGACTTTGGCCTCTAGCTCTTGCCAGTTCGCTGGCCAGGTGTCCTCGGCGGGGCTGAGGTAGACTCCCAAGTAGAGGAGGTGCGTGGTGCTCCAGGCGAAGGGCCTGAACTCCTCCGGCAGGGAGTCCACCCGCCACTGGCCCAACAGGAGTCCAGAACATTTCTCCCAGTTGATCCTGGCAGAGGATGCGTCCGAGTAAATCTGCTGGCATTCTCGCATCCTCCGCAGGTCGACGGGATCCGTGACCATGAGGAGCACGTCATCGGCATAAGCCGAGAGGACGGCCTCCACGCCCGGCCCTTGCAGAGCAAGTCCCGTCAACCTCTTCCGCAAGAGGCGCAGGAAAGGCTCCACGCAGACGGCATATAACTGACCGGACATGGGGCATCCCTGACACACCCCCCTCCCAAAGCGAAGGGGCGCCGTCAAAGACCCGTTAACTTTTATCAGACACTCCGCGGCGGTGTACAGAAGTCGGATCCGGGCGACGAAATGCGTCCCGAACCCGAATGCGCGCAGAGTTCCGAAAAGATACTCGTGATCCACCCTGTCGAACGCCTTCTCCTGCTCCAGGGAAAGGAAGGCGACCGATAGACCAGCCCTCTGGGAATGGTGGACCAGGTCCCGGACCAGATGGATATTGTCGTGGATGGTCCGGCCCGGGACCGTGTAGGACTGGTTGGGGTGGATCATGTGGGCCAGCACGGTGCCAAGGCGAGCAGACATGGCCCTGGCAAAAATTTTGTAATCCGTGCTGTGGAGGGAGACCGGGCGCCATTTCTTAAGAAGGCGGAGATCGCCCTTCTTAGGCAGCAGGACAATGACCGCCCTGCGCCAAGAGAGGGGCATCTCCCCGGTCGCCAGACTTTCCCCCAGGACCCACGCATAGTCGCCCCCCAGGACATCCCAGGACGCCCTGTGGAACTCCATGGTCAGCCCGTCCAGCCCCGGGGACTTTCCCCTGGAGAGCTGGCGGAGGGCGCCGGTCAGCTCCACCAAGCTTAGCGGAGCATCCAAATTTTCGGCGCCGTCCGGGCCGACCTTCGGCAGGTCCTCCCACAAAACTCTGCGCGCATCCTCGCTGGATGGATCCGGAGAGAACAGAGCCCCATAATAGGCCCGGGTCTCCGCGCTGATCCCCTCCGAATCCGAGACCAGATATCCGTCGTTGGCCAGCAGCCCCAAGAGCTGCTTACGGACCCCCCGTCTTTTTTCCAGTGAGTAGAAGAAAGGGGAGCCGCGGTCCAGGTCCCCGGGGAACTGGATCCGCGACCTCACGTACGCGCCTCGGGACCCGACGAGCTGCAGGTCCTTCAGCGTGCCCTTCTTCTCTTCGTACACCTTCCGCAGGGCAGGGTCCTTGACGACTTGATCGAGACGGGATTCCAGGTCGAGCACCTTCCTCTCCAACCGCCCGACCTGGGCCTCCCGCCTCTTGGTCGACCCCCTTGCGTACTCCTGACAGAAGAGATGGACGTGAGCCTTACCCACGTCCCACTATAGCCTCAAGGAAGGGAAGCCCCCCAGCTTCCTTCTCCAGTTGGCCCAGAACCGACAAAATGAATCCCGGAACCGCTCGTCCTCCAGCAGCAGGTTGTTAAAATGCCAGTACGCGGACCCCACCGCGCGCGCAACGGAGCGAGCTCCGCCCACACCAGGTGGTGGTCCGCGCACAGCACCGGCTGCATGGAAGCCGCCGGAACGCAGGAGACGTACGCCCGGGAAATGTGAAGGCGGTCGATTCTGGACCTTCCTCCTCCAGACCTCACATAAGTGAAGGCGCTGGAGTCGGGATGTAGATTTCGCCAGACGTCCGCCAAGTCCAACGACCCGACCAGGTCCCTCAACTTCTCCACCGCCGCCAGGCCGCACTGGCGACCCGAACGGTCCCTCGCCTCGAGAGTGCAATTAAAATCCCCCCGAGGATGACGCACTCGCTGACGTCGATGGAGCCCAGAAGAGCGGACACTTCATCAAAGAAGCGCACTTGCTGCGCACCGTCCTGGGGGGCGTACGCGTTCACTAGATGGAGCGGCACGCCCCCCAGGCGAACAGTGACCTGGAGCAAGTGGCCCGGCACCTGCTCCTTGACCCCCAAGATCTCCGGCTGAAAATGTGGGGCCACCAAGATAGCCACCCCGCTGGACTTACTGGAGAGGTGACTCATGCTGACCCCTCCTTGCCACTCCAGGAGCCACGTGGCCTCGTCTCCCGGAACGGTGTGGGTTTCTTGCAGGAAGCACACCGCATACTTCCCGTCCCGGAGAACCGAGAAGTTATTAAATCTACGGCACGCCTCTCTGCTGCCACTGATGTGGAGGCTGGCTATGGTTATCTTCATGACAAGAGCATAGTGCAACCTCTACCTAACCTAACGGGAGGAGGGAGCGCGGCCGCTGGTCGACCTCCACTCCCTTTGCAACCCAGTGAGGAACTTCTGGATCCGACGCCGCTCGGCCGGGCTCCCGCTCTTGTCCGCGCCCATGATTTTGGTGACGGCGCGGACGGAGTTGACGAGCAGCGACAGATCCGACCACCTGGCGAGGGCCAGCCGAACTATGCCTTGGCGACCCTGGCACGTGGCCACAAAGTCCCGGAGTTCCGCAACGAGGATAAGGGGGGACCCAGAGGGGGGGGCACAAGGATAGCCGCCGCCTCATTGGCGACGGAGTCTGACTCGTCCTCCATGCCCTCCGCCGGGTCCCCGTCCCCCTCCGAGAGGTCGCCATCAGCCGGCCCCGCCTCTGCCCCGATCCTACCCCCAGGATTGGCAGCAGAGGATTCCTCCCTGGGTGCCTCCGGAGGCGCTGGGTCAGGAGGCGGCGGCGGTTTGGGGCCCCCCTCTGCCCCAGGCACCGGGGTGCTCGGGGAAACCGGGGAGAACACTATGTCCAGTTCCCCCAACACCTCTGGCACCAGCGTTGAAGTCAGGGGGCCTTCCCCTTCATCGCCACCAGCCACCGACCCAGCAGACTGGGGAGTTTTAGAAAAAAAGTCGACCATGTCGAGCAGCTCCTGGGAGAAGTCCTGATCGTTTAGGGCGGGCTCAGCCTCAATGGCCTCGCCCGCCCCAGTCTCCAGGGCGCTCGACATGGCGAGACGTAACGGTGAACCTTCGGAGGTCGTATCTGCGGGTAGTTCCGCGGCCCTCCGCCCGCCCCCCCCCCCCCCCCCGCGAGCAGGGCCTCTTCCCCGTCCCCGGGAGGCACAGACCGGACAGACTCATCTGTCGTTCCCTCCCGAGGGACAGGCGGCTCCTGCCGGATGTCGATGGTGACGACGGTGGGGGGGGGCGCAGCACCCACGGTGGACGACGATTTCCCCCGCGAGGAGGGACCTTGTCTCTCGTGGTCCTCCTCCTCCTCATCCTCCAGGGGGTCACGCCTCCTTTTTGGCGTGGAGGGATCCGGAGGCCGGGAGACTTCCATCGCTACCGAGGCCTCCTCCTCTGTTCCCTCCCGTCGAGGGGGCTGTTCGGGTCCCTCGAGCCCCAGCCCGACCTCAGGTCTTGATTCATCCGCCTCAGCGGTTGCGGTCACAGGCCCGGGCATGAGGCCCCCCCCACTCTCGAACCCTGCAGCTACCTCCGCGAGGTACGCAGGTGTGATGACTATTAACTCCTCTGTATCAGTGTGCTCATCGAGGGGACCCGCCCGAAGGTTTTTCCTCTTCCGCCGTGACTTCCCCCCGCGCGGACGCTCCCCCCCCTCCCCCAGCCCTCGCCGAAGGCCATGGCGGTGATGCCCTCCGGCGTCGACCGCACATCAGGTGTCGCGGACAGAATTGGGGGGAGGCGCGGCGGCGGCGCCAGCCTCTGCCGCCCCAGATGTTCCGGCGGCCTTGGAGGCGAGGCAGTACCTCCTTATGTGCCCCGCCTTCTTACAGGCGTGGCACCGCACGCCGTCCGACATCCAAAAGACGCGGTGGGCAGTCCCCTCGTGGCACACGACAAAGGCGCCCTCGGCGTCCTCCTCCCGCGCCAGCTGAACAAAGAGCTGGCGCCGGAAGGAGAAGTCGTGCCGGAGGCTGGCTTCCCTGCAGCCGAGTGGGATGGGCGTGATCTCCGATCTCACCTCCCCCAGTTGACGTAGGTGGGGGAGGAGGAGCTCACCCGAAACAAAGGGCAGGACGTTTGACAGTATGATCCTCTGCGCGGTGGCCTCGAGAGGATCCACCGGCAGGAAGGTCCCACCCACGGTGAGCCCCTCTGTGATGGCCAGGGACACCGCCCGCTCCGACCCACGGAAGAACACAGCCTTGCCGTACATTTTCGAGGCGGCGACGATGGCTGAAGGGCCGACAACCCCAGCCATGGCTTTTACGCACACCTCGATGGTCATGTTGGGGTGAGTGTAGCTCTTCACCCCGTGTTTCCTCGTAATTAAACGGAAAGGTGACGGGGCAGCAGACGCAGCGGAATTAGCCGTGGCTGTGGCCGCCACACCCGCGTACGACCTGGCTGGCCCCGTCACCGACAAAGATGGAGTCACCATTGTGGGGGGTTTATTGTAAAGGGCTACACTCACCCCAAGTCACAGGCCTGCTGATGGTAATGGCCTCAGTGGGTTTGTTTTTTGTTTTGTTTCCCTAGAGCAGAGGCTGGGAATTCAACATCCAGGGGTATTCAATATTCAGGAAAGACAGGCAAAAAGGAAAAGGAGGTGGGGTAGCATTGCTGGTTAAAGAGGAGATTAACACAATAGTAAGGAAGGATATTAGCTCTGATGATGTGGAATCTGTATGGGTAGAGCTGAGAAATACCAAGGGGCAGAAAACGTTAGTGGGAGTTGTATACAGACCCCCAAACAGTAATTCTCAGGTTGGGGATGGCATTAAACGGGAAATTAGAGACATGTGCAATAAGGGCACTGCAGTTATCATGGGGGACTTTAATCTACATATAGATTGGGCTAACCAAATTAGTAACAATACTGTGGAGGAGGAATTCCTGGAGTGTGTACGGGATGGTTTCCTGGACCAATATGTCGAGGAACCAACTAGAGATAAGGCCATCTTAGACTGGGTATTATGTAATGAGAAAGGATTAATTAGCAATCTTGTTGTGCGAGGCCCCTTGGGGTGGAGCGATCATAATATGATAGAATTCTTCATTAAGATGGAGAGTGAAGTATTTGACTCGGAGACTAGGGTCCTGAATTTAAATAAAGGAAACTACGATGGTATGAGGCGCGAGTTGGGTAGGATGGATTGGGGAATGTTACTTAAAGAGTTGACGGTGGATAGGCAATGGCAAACATTTAAAGATCTCATGGATGAACTACAGAATTTGTTCATCCCTGTTTGGCATAAAAATAAAACAAAGAAGGTGACTCAACCATGGCTAACAAGGGAAATTAGGGATAGCATAAGATCCAAGGAGAGGACATATAAATTGGCCAGAAAAAGCAACAAACCTGAGGATTGGGAGCAGTTTAGGATTCAGCAAAGGAGGACAAAGGGATTAATTAAGAGGGGGAAAATAGAGTATGAGAGTAAGCTTGCAGGAAACATAAAAACTGACTGTAAAAGCTTCTATAGATATGTGAAGAGAAAAAGATTGGTGAAGTCAAGCGTAGGTCCCTTGCAGTCAGAATCAGGGGAATTTATAATGGGGAACAAAGAAATGGCAGACCAATTAAATACATACTTTGGTTCTATCTTCACAAAGAAGGACACAAATAACCTCCCAGAGATGTTGGGTAACATAGGGTCTAATGAGAGGGAGGAACTGAATGAAATCAGTATTTGTAGGGAAATGGTGTTAGGGAAATTGACGGGATTGAAGGCCGATAAATCTCCAGGGCCTGATAATCTACATCCTAGGGTACTTAAGGAAGTGGCCCTAGAAATAGTAGATGCATTGCTGGTCATTTTCCAAAATTCTATAGACTCTGGAACAGTTCCCATAGATTGGAGGGTAGCTAATGTAACCCCACTATTCAAAAAGGTGGTAGAGAGAAAACGGGGAATTATAGACCGGTAAGCCTGTCATCGGTAGTGGGGAAAATGCTAGAGTCCATTATAAAAGATGTAATAGCAGAGCACTTGGAAAACCGTGACAGAATCGGACAAAGTCAACATGGATTTACAAAAGGTAAATCGTGTTTGACTAATCTACCGGAATTTTTCGAGGATGTAACTGATAGAATAGATAAGGGAGAACCAGTGGATGTGGTGTATTTGGACTTTCAGAAGGCTTTCGATAGGGTCCCGCATAAGAGATTAGCGTGTAAAGTTAAAGCACATGGGATTGGGGGTAAGGTACTGACTTGGATAGAGAACTGGTTGGCAGACAGGAAGCAAAGAGTTGGAATAAACGGGTCTTTCTCCGAGTGGCAAGCAGTGACTCGTGGGGTACCGCAGGGATCGGTGCTAGGACCCCAGCTATTCACAATATATATTAATGATCTAGACGAGGGAACTAGATGTAATATCTCCAAGTTTGCAGATGACACAAAGCTGGGTGGGCGTGTGTGCTGTGAGGAGGATGCAGTGAAACTCCAGTATGATTTGGACAGGTTGGGTGATTGGGCAGATGCATGGCAGATGCAGTATAATGTGGATAAATGCGAGGTTATCCACTTTGGTGGCAAAAACAGGAAGGTAGATTATTATCTGAACGGCAATAGATTGGGAGAAGGGGCAGTGCAACGAGACCTGGGTGTCCTTGTGCACCAGTAGCTGAAGGTAAGCATGCAGGTGCAGCAGGCGGTTAAGAAGGCAAATGGTATGTTGGCCTTCGTAGCGAGAGAATTCGAGTACAGGAGCAAGGATGTCTTGCTGCAGTTGTACAGAGCCTTGGTGAGACCATACCTTGAGTATTGTGTGCAGTTTTGGTCGCCTTATCTGAGGAAGGATGTTCTTGCCATGGAGGGAGTGCAGCGAAGATTCACCAGACTGATACCTGGGATGGCAGGAATGGCGTATGAGGAGAGATTGGGTCGATTGGGCTTATACTTGCTGGAGTTTAGAAGAATGAGAGGGGATCTCATTGAAACTTATAAAATTCTAACAGGACTGGACAGACTGGATGCAGGAAGGATGTTCCCGATGGCGGGGGAGTCCAGAACCAGGGTTCACAGTCTAAAGATAAGAGGTAAGCCATTTAGGACAGAGATGAGGAAGAATTTCTTCACCCAGAGAGTGGTGAACCTGTGGAATTCTCTACCACAGAAGGCAGTTGAGGCCAATTCATTAAATATATTCAAGAAGGAGTTAGATATATTTCTTAAGGCTAAAGGGATCAAGGGATATGGGGAGAAAGCAGGGACAGGGTACTGAATTTGGATGATCAGCCATGATCTCATTAAATAGTGGGGCAGGCTCGAGGGGCTGAATGGCCTACTCCTGCTCCTATCTTCTATGTTTCTAACTGTATAAAACATTAGTTAGGCCACAGCTAGAGTACTGCGTGCAGTTCAGGTCACCACATTACAGGAAAGATGTGATTGCACTGGAGAGAGTACAGGGGAGATTTACGAGGATGTTGCCAGGACTGGAGAATTTTAGCTATGAGGAAAGATTGGATAGGCTGTGGTTGTTTTCTTTGGAACAGAGGAGGCTGAGGGGAGATTTAATTGAGGTGTATAAAATGATGAGGGGCCCAGATAGAGTGGATAGGAAGGACCTATTTCTCTTAGCAGAGGGGTCAACAACCAGGGGGCATAGATTTATAGTAATTGGTAAAAGGATTAGAGGGGATTTGAGGGGCAATTTTTTCACCCAGAGGGTGGTGGGGGTCTGGAACTCACTGCCTGAAAGGGTGGTAGAGGCAGAAACCCTCACCACATTTAAATAGTACTTGGATATACACTTGAAGTGCCGTAACCTACAGGGCTACGGACCGAGAGCTGGAAAGTGGGATTAGGCTGGAGAGCTCTTTGTCGGCCGGCACGGACACGATGGGCCGAATGGCCTCCTTCTGTGCTGTAAATTTCTATGATTCTATGCTTCTAAATCGTATGGATTGACAAGCTTGTCAATTTAAAGGTGAAAATTCATTTTTTTTTTAATAGTAATTTAAGTGATGTAAAAGAAAATCGTTCTAAATTGAAAACAAAGGTCTATGATTAACAGACAAGACTATTCTCCCATTTATTAAGCCTTTTTAACCTATAATCATATAGTACATTGACAAAGCGATTACTTTGGGAGACTCGGGTGGTGATGCAGCAGATTAGACACTGGCCTTTCACCTCTTGGAACCAGGGCACTAGTCCAGCCGGGACTGATGGGCGACACAACATAAAACTGCCTCTCATTAGCATTAAATTGGCATTCTCACTCAAGGCGTTTTAACATTTGGTGCTTTATTTGTTTGGGTTGCCTGACTCCCCACAATTTACAGTGCTAAAATGATTCTTACTTTGGGATGAGGGAACAGGTTTGAGCAACATAAATATTGGGAGCCAATGCATGGTGCCAAGCTCCCACAACCCAACCTACAGAAGCACTAAAGTAAAATGGCCCTCCGAGAAGCCACAGGATAGCTGGTATGGAAAATGGCCACACTGGTGCAGTAGTGGTGCTTTTTTGAGGATGCGACAGAGTGAAGAAAGATTTACTCTCCATAACCTGCGGCGAGTGTCTCACCTCCTGACTCCCCAAAGCCTTTCCACCATCTACAAGGCACAAGTAAGGAGTGTGATGGAATACTCTCCACTTGCCTGGATGAGTGCAGCTCCAACAACACTCAAGAAGCTCGACACCATCCAGGACAAAGCAGCCCGCTTGATTGACACCCCATCCACCACCGTAGACATTCACTCCCTCCACCACCGGCATACCGTGGCTGCAGTGTGTACCATCTACAAGATGCACTGCAGCAACTCGCCAAGGCTTCTTCGGCAGCACCTCCCAAACCCGCGACCTCTTCCACCTAGAAGGACAAAGGCAGCAGGCGCGTGGGAACACCACCACCTCCAAGTCACACACCATCCTGACTTAGAAGTATATCGCCGTTCCTTTATCGTCGCTGGATCAAAATCCTGGAACTCCCTCCCTAACAGCACTGTGGGAGCACCTTCACCACACGGACTGCAGCGGTTCAAGAAGGCAGCTCAACACCACCTTCTCAAGGGATGGGCAATAAATGCTGGCCTTGCCAGCGACGCCCACATCCCATAAACGAATAAAAAAACATACTGTACTGACCTGGGAAGAGCTTGTTGCTGACACTGGGTACCGAATTGAAAGTTTCCCCAGCACTATAATTTCTCATATTGAGCACAAAAAGTAAAACATAATATATTGGTAAAGAAAATTTCTATAATGAATTTCCATATCGTTCTAGTTACTGGATTCAATGTTTACAGCACACGGCAGGGGCTGGCATGGCAGTTGACAGGATTGCCTGTCCTCTTGAGAAGTCATCAGCCATGATGTGTGCCAATGAGGCAGATAAAAAGATTAATAGGTCAACTGAAGGTCGGCTCCGCGCAGATGCTTAAGTATGCAACATCATGCATATGGTAGCACAAAGAAAGCCCCAGCTTTGAAGCGAGTCTTGTCTCTTGACTCCAGATTAGATTTCAGATCGTTTTGAAATGCAGCCAAAGGCCAGACTTGAATTGCTTTTTACTGAATCGGACTTACATGTGCACTCCCGGGTTGATTGCGTACAAATCCTCCTGATATATCCTTATTTTGGCACTGAATAGTACTCTAAAGGGAATTTAGTACAGTGAGGTGCACACCTCGATCATTTTGAGAAGGGTTCAATGATTCATGTTATTAAGACTCGATTGAATTGAAGACTGCAGTAGCTCTTTGTCGTTATTAGCCTTTAATGAGTGGATTTGAATGAATTTAGTTAAGCATACAAACACATTTGCTTTCACCGAGGCTGCATTTGTAACACAAGGAACGGATGGTCCTTAAACGACCTTTAAATGGGTCTCAAAATGTCACTTTAACCGTTTTAAGACTTGAAGGAAAATATCAATTTCGTCGATATTTTTAGGAATGGTGGCGCTGCACTGAGATTTGCTGGAGGGCCCTGAATTCCAATTAAATATATTTCCGCTCTACCACAGGACAGTGTTTGTACCACATGCAAATTATTTGTCTAGCAAGCTTTGTCTCAGTCCAGACACATCCTGATTCATGCTGGAGTATGGTTCGATGGCTTCTGGCTGCCCTCCAGTACCTCATCTAAGTGTCTTTTAACCAGTGAATATTAGAAGGCTATTTAACCGTGAAGGGTGCTGAACATCGACTTTCCTTGGAGGGGTGGGTGGAGGGGGTGACTGAATAGTAATCTAGTGAGAACCCTGGCTTATCTCTCCCCAGCCCAGGGACGTTGAAGTTAATTGTGTTGGTCCACTCCCGCCTCAGCTGACCTTTAGTCATTAGCTCAGCACAGGTCAGGGATCAAACCCAGGACCTTCCTAATCTGCATTGCTTAACGCCACATGGTGCATTTAGCCACTGAACTATTCGAGAAACTGCTGTGTTGCTGGGCTGAAGCAACTGTGTCTACATATTCTCTTCCCCCTCAAATCGGGCTTGCAGTTTTTTAGTAGGTGGGGGTGGGGGGACCACAGACACATTTCTGTTAGACATTGAATCTGGAGAAAAGCACGTGATTGAAAGGAGGGACGCTTGCTGAACAAATAATTGGCAATCAACAACAACTTGTATGTATATAGTGCCTTTAACGTAGTAAAACGTCCCGAGGCGCAGGAGTGTTATGAGAAAATATTGACAGCGAGCCACATAAGGAATTAGGGCAGGTGACCAAAAGCTTGGTCAAAGAGGTAGGTTTTAAGGAGCGTCTTAAAGGAGGAAAGAGAGGCGGAGAGGTTTAGGGAGGGAATTCCAGAGCTTAGGGCCCAGGCAGCAGAAGGCACGGCCACCAATGGTTGAGCGATTATAATCAGGGATGCTCAAGAGCCCAGAATTAGAGGAGCGCAGATTTCTCGGGGAGGGGGGGTGGCAGGTTGTAGGGCTGAAGGAGATTACAGAGATAGGGAGGGGCGAGGCCATGGAGGGATTTGAAAACCAGGATGAGAATTTTGAAATCAACTTAAAGAAAAGCCTGATTAAAAATGCAAGAGATGTAAAACAAAACGCTGGTTGTAACACCCATAATTGCAGACGATGCAAAACATATTGGGGAAATAATTGTCTAAATATCTAACAAAAAATGATCTGATCAGTTTTATTTTTGCGTCTTGGCGCTTAAATCGTCAGCCAAGCAGCCAGAACAATGCCTTCGAACGGAAGAGAAGCTGCGCCCTCCCAAAGCTGGCCCACATTTCCTTTTTCAGGCATTTTTGGCGTTTAAATTGCGGTGAATGGACCAATTGCGCCTGGGAGTGCCGGCCGCCTCGCCTGTCAATCATCCCCGGAGCGCTCCTTGCGCAGGCGCCGACCCGCCTCTATTGTGACGTCAGCGAGCCTATTAAAGCGGCCGCACCCGGGCTGAAGCGGTAGAGATCTCTTGCAGCGACTCCTTGCCGTCAGCTTGTAAGAGCCGGAGCGTCGACGCCGAGACGAACTTACCCCCGCGATCCTCATCCGGAGAAAAGTTTGATTTAGAGAGGTGAAAAGAAAAATCTGAAAGAATGGTGAGTGTTTTCCCGGGTTGGGGATAGCGTTCGTGCCAAATGAGGTGACGTTTTGTCAGTCCTTGCGTTTTAACATTTACCTCCCCACGTTATGTATCTTCTTTCGCCGTCCTCATCTCCGATTTGTCCCTTTTTTTCCTCCCCCCATCTCGACATTTTCCGCACGGTTTGCGCTCCCGGGAATGCGGCAGACGTCTGTTGTCTGGACTTTCCCGCCTTTTGCGGCGTTAACGGTTCCGACAGACAGACAGACAGACAGACAAACGGGAAATGGCTGCGGAAAGATAACGGCTGCGGAAAGATAACGTCTACAGGCGGGCTCGGCTCCCGAGCTCGGGATTAATCTCTTGGGGTGGGATAGGTTTGAAATGGGGGACATTTTCCTCCCTCCCCCACGCCACACACAGGAAAGTGGGGCGTTAAGGTGGTGGTTTGTCTGCAGCACGAGGGGCGGGAGAGGGCGGCGGTTTAACGGCAGCGCGGGGAAATCACCCGCTCAATTGTCCTGATCCGACCCCTGAAACAGCTCTAGCTGTGTGTGTGCTCTCTCCATACAATATGTTAATTTTTTTTTAAATCCCTCTTGCATTTTTCTAGCCATAACCTTTCATTTTTAAATCTTTGCTGGCTGGACTTTTTAAATCCATTTCGCTGCTACCCCACTAGACTTTTTTGTCAATTTCAGGACGGGTTACAGACGGCAATACCTGGAGGTCGGTGCTTCTGTAAAATGTAACTTTTTCATGTAATGCCAAGGTTTTTTTTCCCCCAGGGAGCAGCTGGAGGATGTCCTTGTCTAGTTACTAATTACATCGTCCCTCCAGTCACATGGCCACTGACTTGGCATTGGATGAGATCATAAGGGCTGACCGCAATCTAACAAAATATGTTGCCTTTTAAATTATTTTTTGCTTCTCTAACAGTTGTGGGTAGGGCCTTGCGGCTCCAAGATTAAAGGCTTAATTCAGTGGCGCCTACATCCTGCGTACAATTCCAGCCTATCATCATTTTTCTTTTTGTCAAATCTCCTTTTCCCAGCTAGTCCTCCTTGGGTTTTGGCTCTGATGTTCTTCACCCGTGCATTTGCGGGCTGCAAGTGGTAATTTGTTTGAAACGTTCTAGTTGAGCTAAAAAGCTTCGGTTGACTGGCTCTGCAAAAAATTTGAACTGGTGGCAAGTTGGAATTCCTAAGTAATGACTTGAAGTAGCTTTAATAAAATGATTAGCTAATACCTATGATTTAATTGTGATAAGCTAAATTAATGCCCAAGCTACCATTTATTGTAACATACTATGATCTTTCTACAATTTACCTAATGTCTGTATTCAGTGTTGTATGAGTGAGTTCCTGAATACAGTAAAAATATTTACTTTTTTCCCCTCCCACAGCGTGAGTGTATCAGTATCCATGTTGGCCAGGCTGGTGTCCAGATCGGCAATGCCTGCTGGGAGCTCTACTGCTTGGAACATGGCATCCAGCCTGATGGACAGATGCCCAGCGACAAGACCATTGGGGGTGGAGATGATTCCTTCAACACCTTCTTCAGTGAGACAGGAGCTGGCAAACATGTTCCACGAGCTGTGTTTGTGGACTTGGAGCCAACTGTAATAGGTAGGTGACTGCACAAGTAACAGTTACATCAGTAACATGTAAGTAAATGGTGCCCTTGTAATACTAGTTTCCTGTTACTATTAACAATCCTCGAGGCTTGGTGGTGGCAGTTGAATACTAGGATTTGCCTACAAATATCACATGCATTGTCATAAATGCTGCTTGTTCTGTTGGTATATGACTAAACACTTCCCTTTTTTTCTCCATCCTAGATGAAGTTCGTACTGGTACTTACCGCCAGCTGTTCCACCCTGAGCAGCTCATCACTGGGAAGGAAGATGCTGCCAATAACTATGCCCGTGGCCATTACACAATTGGCAAGGAGATCATTGACCTGGTTCTGGATCGAATCCGTAAACTGGTGAGTATGTTGCCTGTCATGGGCAGGACATGTGTGGAAGCAAAACAAACTTGCAGCTGGCCATCTTTGCATACCAGGTAACTGAAATGTACATTGTCTTCCACAGGCTGACCAATGCACAGGTCTCCAGGGTTTCCTGGTCTTCCACAGCTTTGGCGGTGGCACTGGCTCTGGTTTTACATCCCTGCTGATGGAGCGTCTCTCGGTTGACTATGGCAAGAATCCAAGCTTGAATTCTCCATCTACCCAGCTCCACAAGTGTCTACAGCAGTGGTAGAACCCTACAACTCCATCCTGACCACCCACACTACCCTGGAGCACTCGGATTGTGCTTTCATGGTTGACAATGAAGCCATCTATGACATCTGCCGAAGAAACCTGGACATTGATACGACCAACTTATACCAACCTGAACCGCCTCATCAGCCAGATAGTGTCCTCTATCACAGCCTCCCTCCGCTTTGATGGTGCTCTGAATGTTGATCTGACCGAGTTCCAGACCAACTTGGTGCCATACCCCCGTATCCACTTCCCATTGGCCACCTATGCACCAGTTATCTCTGCTGAGAAAGCCTACCATGAGCAGCTGACAGTAGCAGAGATAACCCAATGCTTGCTTTGAGCCAGCCAACCAGATGGTCAAATGTGACCCACGTCATGGCAAGTACATGGCCTGCTGTCTCCTTTACCGTGGTGATGTGGTGCCAAAAGATGTCAATGCAGCTATTGCTACCATTAAAACCAAACGTACCATCCAATTTGTGGATTGGTGTCCAACTGGTTTCAAGGTTGGTATCAACTACCAGCCTCCCACTGTGGTACCTGGAGGTGACCTGGCCAAGGTTCAGCGAGCTGTGTGTATGCTGAGCAACACCACAGCTGTTGCTGAAGCTTGGGCTCGCCTGGACCATAAGTTTGACCTGATGTATGCCAAACGTGCCTTTGTTCATTGGTATGTTGGTGAGGGTATGGAGGAAGGCGAGTTCTCAGAGGCCCGTGAGGACATGGCTGCTCTAGAGAAGGATTACGAAGAGGTTGGTGCTGATAGTGCTGAGGGTGAAGAGGAAGGAGAGGAGTATTAGATCCTAATAACTTTTAATGTTGTCCTGTTTGCTTTTATTTGTATTCTAATTCTGTGCCTTACTTTTCTCCTGTGAAACCTCTTTAATAAAACTTGATTTCTGAAGTGACCACTGTATGCAAAGGTCTCGATGCACCTAGGGACATGTTAGATTAGGTATGGAGTGGTGCTATTTACACTTTGGTGGGGGGGAGGTTTAACCTAATAGGTGAACGAACAGCTAAAACCTAGTGGGGATTAATGCAAGGTGCATCTGTTCTAAAACAGCAATACTGTGGTAACATTAAACATGTGGATCTATACAAGGCACTGTATCTGAGGTTGTTGTTATAAATTGGAAACTCTGGTGCCTC
The DNA here is from genome assembly GCF_052327205.1 of Somniosus microcephalus. Lineage (NCBI taxonomy): Eukaryota > Metazoa > Chordata > Chondrichthyes > Squaliformes > Somniosidae > Somniosus > Somniosus microcephalus. The sequence goes on along the minus strand of NC_141019.1, from coordinate 26,527,890 downwards.
CTGATGTTGCATGATAGCCCAAGTAGCACAGTGAGTGAATTCTCAAACTAAGTGGTGGAATAAGAGAACCTCATGCCCAATTTTCAGAAAATAAAGCAACTGAATCTACTATTGAAGATTGTTGAGCAATTTATTGAGAAACTGCCCTGTGGAGCAAGTGGGTTCACTCCACGAGCAGGTACTGGCATCTGTTTCCTTTTTCTCTTCCTTCTCCTCCTTACCCCCCCCCCCCCCCCCCCCCCCCCAAACCCAGCCCTGACTGTGATCATAAAGTTGTAGACAATGGCTAGAAGATAGCAATGCCAAGTAGGTAGTTACGTAAGAAATCCAAGTCCTGAGGAAGCAGTGTAATTGTCAGCATTTGATTGAAACAAGCAGTAAAAGAGAACCTCCCTTACTGATCTAGACCACTCGCCAGTTTTGCTGAAATCGTGGACCCTAACCTCACCCTGTTTTCTGAAACTCCTGCTGGCTGCATTTCTCATTCTAACCCATTTGTTGAATGTTAATCTTTTAACCCTCTGGGGGGGGGGATCTGTACTCCATTTCCTCTTACTGTAACCCTATTCCCATCCTTAATTCCCCCTACCCTTGCTGATCTGCATTCTTCCTCAGCCAACCAGCAGCGGGCAAATGCAGAAGTTTCTGGTAATTACCCCAAACATGTATTGATGTTCCAGATCCAATATGCTGAACAGCACCCCTTCCTGTTCCTCCATTTTTCTCCCCAGGCTTCCTCCTATTCCCTCTCCTCCATTCCAACTTGCATTTCTTGCCTCCCTCTACCACTTCCTTCCTTCCCCTCATTGCCCACTCCCTTTCTATCTGCCACACCCTCCCCTGGCATATCAACAACTTGCATAGCCCCTTATTTCTCTCCTGACAGCACTGACTCAGGCTGGGATCCACTTCCATAATGGCCTTTTCCAATCTCACCCGGCTCTAACTAACTAGTTTTAATATTTGGCTTGTGTGGATCTTCCCTAGCCATTGGGGAAGGGGTACAGTCAGAAAACAGAAGCTGTGATTGCATCTTCTAAACAACTGAGGCGCTCTCTAATCTTGTATCTACTGTTCTGCATCACCACCTGACACCCCAAACAAAGCCTCTCCACTACTTAACAAGGCAGAGTGTTTCTAAATCTACTACTGCAAAAATTGTGCTTTTTCCTTTCCTCCACACACACCACCCACCCACACCCCCCCCCCCCCCCAGCACAACTGATGAAATATATGGGGTATTACTACAGCTTAAGTCATAAGTCCATGTCCCATTGTAACTTTCTTTTCATATGTGAGGCCTTTGGGATTCAGTTTGCACAAAGAAACAAAATCAATTGTGGAACATGATCCCCAAATACTAATAATAATCCTGATAATTCAATTAAAAAAAGGCAGGAATATGTGGCACTTCACAGCCAAACAGCAGAAGTTTGAAAAATCATTGAACTCCTCCTACTCAAAGGGAGCTAATTTCCAATGTGCCACCATTTTTTCTTGGTCCCCACCTACACTCCTCAATTGACCTGGATAGCAACTTTCTGGCATCCGGGTCACTCGGCACATAGGTGGCAGGAAATCTGGCAGGTGCTATCACACTGCCAGTCGTGACTCCTCATCTCGGGTCATTTATGACACAACTTCCATTGCTCCAGCCCCAGCAGGAAGTCTTGCTTTTCAGGGAAAAGACCTGGCATTTTTGGTTCCCACCTGATTTCTAGCTCCCTCTGCTGCTCTCCTAGCTGTTTTACACTGGAACTTTGTGTCCCAGACCCTGAGGAAATTCAGGGCCCTGGTTTTTATATAGTGCATCATATCTCCGCAATGTCTCAAAGCATATCATGTATCATGAGCTACTTTGAAGTGCAGCGATTGTGATGTTGGCAGGGGATTTGCTACATCACTCGTTTCCAGCTTAGATGAAATATGGGCCGGGGCTTTCTGCTTCTGCACTCACCAGCTTGTAATTTTCTGCCTATTTATTTCAATGGGTGGAATATCACAGGCTGACAATCACAGAAGCAGAAAACTCCAGCCATGGTTTTATTTTGCCCACTCCACTCCATCTCCTAAAAAAAAAACCAGTTTGTGAGAACCCAGCACTTATTTCTGTGACAGGATTTAATAAGGATGTTATGTATTCTTTGACAGAATTTTAGATGATCTTTTGGATTGTATCGATTGTCCCATGTTCCTCTGTTGTAGTCCAGGTTGAGTGAGACAAGGTTTTCTGGAGAGAGACACAACCACTGGTGATCACTTTTGTGACTATGCAACTGGGCTGAGAAACATGAGCTGCAAATCACAAAAATGACACCAACAGCTGAGATCAAGTCAAACAAAAACAGGAGAGTGAGCAGGATTATCATGGTCTGGGAATCTGACCTGGGGGGTCAAGCAGGCTGGTCCCATCTGACAAAACTGTAATGGAAAGGAGGCGATGGCGCTCATAACATCAGACATATTAGAAATGCAAGCCCAGAAAGACGAAACCCTGTAGGGAAGCAAGGCAGTAACAGCTGTTACCTCAGAGTCGAGGATGATTATTGATTCATTCTATTCGTAAACTCATGGGAATTTGGAATTAGAAGAAACCAAATACAGGCTTTTCTGGTCAGAAGCAAGCTGATTACAAGCAATTTCCTTAGTACATCTAAAATATATCAAATGACAACAGGAAAAAAGGCAGCATCCTCCTAAGAGTGGGTGGAATTAAGGACGATCCTTTGTTAAACATTCATTAGATGATCTCCGCTGGAACAGCGACAGGACCCTACACTTAACCTCTGTTCCTGTGTTAGGAAGGAAAGAACGAAATCTGCCAGGGCTCCTGATCACTATCCTGGAAGGTGCAAGATCAGATCACACTCTGTCTAGGCTCACGGGAAGAAAATGGCCACACGGGGCAAGGTACTTGAGGGCGCCTGACACTCAAGGAACTATAACCCACCAAGAGTCCTCAAGAGAGGCAGCACGAAAGTTAAAAAAAACCCATTAGCGCCAAGGAACCCTCAGCCTAGCACTTGCTATGCGTGACTAAAATACACATTTTAATAATAAATAATTCAAATTAAAACATTAAACAAAGTTTGAAAAAGCAATTGGTAAACTCTCAAGACTTGGTTTGGTCAGATACAGCTTCCCGTATACTACCCCCTCATCTCTAATCTCTAAAGAAAACTGGCGGTCCACCCGATCCTGTGGGTTTCCCGCCCGGTGAATTCGGTTAAAAATACTCCCAATATTTCCGTTTCCCACATCAGTGACTCAGCGAGATTTCCTGGACAATTCTGTACCATGGCAGTTTTGCACTGTGAATTCTTGTTCACAGAGACCAGAGTTAAGGCTGCATTCATTGATTTCATTTAGAAGACCTTCATGGTGATCAGAGAAGGGAGACCTGTTCATACACACGGTTGCCCCAAAACAATACAAGAGCGACTTATGCCATGACAATGAAATGGAAATTCTGATTTGAATGTTAATAAAAAAAGCAGTGCCTGCTCTCCCGATTGCCTGGTGGGTAAAGACACAGTGGGTGCAGTGCTAAGTGGTTCACACCAGAAGGTCCCAGGTTCGTTCAGTTTCTGGCCTGTGCTGAGTTAGCTGTTGCCAGCCGCGGCAGTAGTTGGGGTACTGCAATTGGCCTCGGTGCTTTTGAGCTAACCTGGCAGAAAAATAAGCCGCGGTTCTTTATCCTGATTGCTGTCCAGTGACCCCTGCTGGAAAGTGTGTGCGAGTGTTAGATGAGGACGGGATCAGAATGCCTTCGAACACCCCGATGACACTTGCACGTCAAGGCTTACGCACGAAGAATGGACATCAATGGAGGCATTATTTTCTTGAACAAACAATAATTGGTGACTGGTGGAGGACATTGCACCAAATTAAAATGAGCGTAAAACCATATTGATAATTCGGAATCGGAAACAATTTGGCCCTTATTGTACATACACTCTTACAATGCAATATAAATCTTTCTGATTAAGCTTTTAGTTTTGTTTGAGGGTGCTTTCTTTTACTTCAGCAAGTTAGACCTGTTCAATAATTAACAAAACGTTCATGTCTGTTGTGCAGCTAATTATCCGGAATTCTTTCGCTGGCTGAGTCAGACAATCCCCTCACACAGTGACCGATTATGACATGAGCACAATAGCTGTCGATCCATTTTATGAGGGGTTTAAAAGGACGAAAGATCTTTAGCAGTGCGAGGCCGGAGTTTAAAATAGTGGGCGCCTTCTTTCGACAAGTCTCCACAGAAACAGTCACTAAGATTACTGGACTGAAACAGGCCGAGGGAGGCTGTGTTTAGTAGGGTGTGAAGCTCTGTACTAACCCTCAAAGACTGATGACTTCCTGTGGAAAAAATAATTTTCCAGGTAACAGACTGGCCCCAATCTGTTCTCTAAAATAATGCAAAAAAGTCACATTTTGCAGAGTATATCATGAGTCAAGGCGTCGATCAAGTTGCAAAGAGACCAGTGGAATGCCAGCAGGTTAAGCAGTTTTTTCTTGCTGGCTGTTATTTTAATCACAACCACAGGTTTGCCGGAGAAATGACACTATGTGCTTTTGGTGCTCGACTGTGTTGTCATGGTCTGTGGAGCGCAGTTTCTAATCATGTTTTTGTACCATTGGCCTACTTAAGCTAGGCAAGGATCTGCAGTTAGTAGCAAGCTACTGACCAAGGGCCACCTGCTTGGTGAATTACCGCTATGGGGTCGAGGTTTGTATACATGGCCGACTGCAGCATCCTGTGTGTCAGCTGTGGCTCAGTTGGGAGCACTTTTGCCTCGGAGTCAGAAGGTTGTTGGTTCAAGTCACACTCCAGAGACTGGAGCACATAATCTTGGCTGACACTCCAGTGAAGTGCTGAGGGAGTGCTGCACTGTCGGAGGGGATGCCTTTCGGATGAGATGTTAAACCGAGGCCCCAACTGCTCTCCAAGGTGGATGTAAAAGATCCCACGGCACTTTTTCGAAGCAGATCAGGGGCGTTATCCCCGGTGTCCTGGCCAATAATTATCGCTCAATCAACATCACTAAAACAGATTATCTGGTTATCACATTGCTGTTTGTGGGAGCTTGCTGTGCGCAAATTGGCTGCCGCATTTCCTACATTATAACAGAGACTACACTTCAAAAATACTTAATTGGCTGTAAAGCGCTTTGGGATGTTCTGAGGTCATGAAAGGTGTGATAGAAATGCAAGTCTTTTTTTTCTCATGGAGATACCAAATCAATGGTCTCCCTCAGGGATCAGTTCTAGCACCACTCCTTTTTAATCTGTACATAAATGACGTACCTGCGACCAGATTGAGGGAATTCATCTATGCCGATGACCGTGCTTTAGCTACTCAAGCTTAGTGACTCTTCCACCCTGGCAACCACACTCTCTAATGATTCGAACTTGTGATGGCGTACTGCCTGAAGTGGTACCTTCAACCAAGTACCACAAAGACTGTATCCTCGGTCTTTCACTTACACAATGCTAGTGGCTCTCGTGAACTCACTATCATCTTAAATGGTCAAATTCTCAAACATGATGCTCATCCAGTCTACTTGGGCAGCAGAAAAATGGGACAGAGTGGCCTCCCTCAACAACAACTTGAAGAGCTTTCACACCCTGCTCCATTTAGTGATTATGTGTCTAGGTGCTCAATTAGATTCGCCATCATTCCAGATAGTAGTCTTGTGTAATGGAGGTAGGAACCAGGAGATGGAGAGAGACAAATGGAGACGAGGGTACATAAATGTAGAGAGGAAGTGCCGAAACCAAATAGAATATGCTGGGGAAAAAAAGGACAGATTAGGTAGCGACAGATTCCAGCAGGTATTTGGAACAGATATTGTGCAGCATACTCAGGGGCAAGCTATACAGATCTTCACTATTAATGGTGTGTCAAGGGCAGTGTTAAAATTATACAGGGGCTGAGGGAAGGGAAGAAAACATAATGAAAAAGAGAGAAAAGGATGAGACAGCAATATAAAAAAAGGATGGGAGAGATACATACAACAGAGTGAGTTCGGCCATAAAACAGAGCTCTGAGTCACTAGGGTGTGCTTGTGTTTGCCGAAGTGTGTGTGTCAGTGTCAGTGTCTGTGCGCCTATCCCTGCCTACAACAACAACAACTTGTATTTATATAGTGCCTTTAACATAGTAAAACGTCCCAAGGCGCTTCACAGACAAAAATTTGACACTGAACCACATAAGGAGAAATTAGGGCAGCTGACCAAAACCTTGGTCAAAGAGCTAGGTTTTAAGGAGCGTCTTAAAAAGGAGGAAAGAGAGTTAGTGAGGCGGAGAGATTTAGGGAGGGAATTCCAGAACTTAAGGCCTAGGAAACAGAAGGCACGGCCACCAATGGTTGAGCGATTATAATCAGGGATGCTCAAGAGGGCAGAATTAGAGGAGCGCAGATATCTCGGGGGGGGGGGGGGGGGCGGTTTGTGGGGCTGGAGGAGATTACCTGATAGGGAGGGGCGAGACCACAGAGGGATTGGAAAACAAGGATGAGAATTTTTAAATCGAGGCATTGCTTAACCGGTCAGCGCACACAGTAGTGATGGGTGAACGGGACTTGGTGCGAGTTAGGACACGGGCAGCCGAGTTTTGGATGACCATAAGTTTACGTAGGGTAGAACGTGGGAGGCCAGCCAGGAACATAGGAGATTTCCATCTTACGCCATTCTCTTAACGTTCTGAAACCTAAAACTACTTCAGTAAAAGATTAAAACAAATATAAGATCATTTTTGAAAACAGGATTAAAGATGTACATTAAATAAATTCTTTAGCTTTTGATTGAACTCGTCTCTTTTTGTCTTGTTCCTTTTACTCTGTTTTACTCTGTTCCTATGAGACGGTGACCGTGGTAAATTATCCCTCCTCATCCTTCTCGACCTGTCTGCAGGCTTTGACACGGTTGACCACACCATCCTCCTCCAACGCCTCTCTGTTGTGCAGCTGGGTGGGACTGCCCTCGCCTGGTTCCATTCCTATCTATCGAATTGTAGCCAGAGAATCACCCTGCAATGGCTTCTCTTCCCACTCCCACACTGTTACCTCTGGTGTCCCCCAAGGATCTATCCTTGGCTCCCTCCTATTTCTCATCTACATTCTGTCCCTCGACGACATCATCTGAAAACACAACTTCAGGTTCCACATGTACGCTGACGACACCCAGCTCTACCTCACCACCACCTCTCTCGACCCTTCCACTGCCTCGGATTTGTCACGCTGCTTGTCTGCCATCCAGTATTGTATGAGCAGTAATTTCCTCCAAGTAATATTGGGAAGACTGAAGCCATTTTCTTTGGTCCCCGGCACAAACTCCATTCCCTAACCACCAACTCCATCCCTCTCCCTGGCCACTGTCTGAGGCGGTTTGCAACCTTGCCATCCGGTCTGACCCATAGCCTCTCTGTCACCAAGACTACCTACTGCCACCTCCATAATATCGCCCGTCTCCGCCCCTGCCTCAGCCCGTCGACTGCTGAAACCCTCATCCATGCTTTTGTTACCTCGAGACTCGACTATTCCAACGCACTCCTGGCTGGCCTCCCACATTGCACCCTCCGTAACTTCGAGCTCAACCAAAATTCTGCTGTCCATATCCTAATAATAATAAATCAAAAATTCTTATTTTGTCTTCTTGAAATCAGAATTCTTTGAAGTTTGAGCTTTTTTTTTGAATTCATTAAATTTCATGATTGCAAGTGACATAGGGCTGTTATCAATTACATCACACACACAGATCAGCAGACACACACACACACAACCAGTAGAAGGACTTACAAAATCTCAGCAAAGTTTAAAAAAAATATCCTGGTACCAACTCTGAAGCTGTAACATCTCATTACAGCAGAAATAAGTACATGGTTAGAAGAGGTCAGCTCCCAGCATGTCTTGCTATTCCCTATTCTTTTCAATCTGTGAACAAGTAGCACTCAACATGTCGTAAATAACCTCCCACTGCTGGAGCAAGATTCACCTCATCTTTTACACACAGAATATCCATTCACAAGATCATGAGGAAGGCCATTCTGCTCAGATTGGCTTCTCCATCCAGAAATACCCTACAGTCCCCATTACAACATTCAACTGTTCCTCAAATGATTACAGGGTTTTCACCTTAACTACCGCCATCTGAGCATCCATTCCACGTATTCATCACTCACTTTGTGAAAAAGAGCTTCCTAATTTTGCCATTTACTAGTTTGAACCTGTGTGCCTTTGTCTCACTCGCACAGTTTAGTTTGAAATAATGTTCACCTCTCAGTCACCTCCTTTCAAGGTTGAATAGCCCAGTTTTGAAAAGCTGTCTGGAGTGGAGGGCCCCTGAAGTTGAACTGTGGTGAAATTTTGTGTGTGGTATCCTAGCCATGAAGAAAATCTCAAATGGTTTGAGGTTAGGTGTCAGCCATGGCTCATTGGTAGCACTCTTGCCTCCGAGTTAGAAGGTTGTGGGTTCAAACAGGGGTCGGTACTAGGACCACTGCTTTTCTTGATATATATTAGTGACTTGGACTTGGGTGTACAGGGCACAATTTCAAAATTTGCAGATGACACAAAACTTGGAAGTATAGTGAATAGTGAGGAGGATATTGATAGACTTCAAGAAGACATAGACAGGCTGGTGGAATGGGCGGACACGTGGCAGATTAAATTTAATGCAGCAAAGTGATACATTTTGGTGGGAAGAACGAGGAGAGGCAATATAAACTAAAGGGTACAATTCTAAAGTGAGTGCATGAACAGAGAGACCTGGGGGTATATGTGCACAAATCGTTGAAGGTGGCAGGGCAGATTGAGAAAGTGGTTAAAAAAGCTTACAGGATCCTGGGCTTCATAAATAGAGGCATAGAGTCCAAAAGCAAGGAAGTTATGATGAACCTTTATAAAACACTGGTTCGGCCTCAACTGGAGTATTGTGTCCAATTCTGGGCACTACACCTTAGGAAGGATGTGAAGGCCTTAGAGTAGAGAGGGTGCAGAAAATATTTACAAGAATGGTTCCAGGGAGGAGGGACTTCAGTTATGTGGATAGACTGGAGAAGCTGGGGTTGTTTTCCTTAGAGCAGAGAAGGTTGAGAGGAGATTTGATGGAGGTGTTCAAAATCATGAGGGGTCTGGACAGTAGACAGAGAGAAACTGTTCCCATTGGCGGAAGGGTCGAAAACCAGAGGACACAGATTGGCAAAAGAACCAAAAGGTGACATGAGGAAAAACTTTTTTACGCAGCGAGTGGTTAGGGTCTGGAATGCACTGCCTGAGAGGGCGGTGGAGGCAGATTCAATCGTGGCTTTCAAAAGGGAATTGGATAAGTACCTGAAGGAAAAACATTCGCAGGGCTAAGGGGCAAGGGCGGGGGAGTGGGACTCGCTGAAGTGGTCTTGCAGAGAGCCGGCACGGGCTCAACAAGCCGAATGGCCTCCTTCTGTGCTGTAATCATTCTACGATTCTATAACTGATCTCATCCAGGGCAGTGCTACAATTGGCTTCCACCGCCTGGAAGAATCAGATAGGCTTCCACTCCCGACTGCTATCCACCATCTCTTTGGTACCTCGCCCTGTTCTTCATGTGTGAGCCGAGCCAGCGAGAGTTGACAGGCTATTCGACAGCGTGAGGCATCACCGCCAAGCCCAGTCCTGTCTTCCCCCGACCTTCACATACTCCTTCAGCAAAGTGGACCACCTGCATTTTCTGCGGCCTGGAGGAGTCCATATTCCATGTATACGTTGGGTTCAATTTTAACTCAGCTGTCAGGCGGGCTTTGAGGCGTGTGGGGGGTTAAAATTGCAAAACCTGGGGGGTCGGGACCCCCCCCCGCCTGGTTCCCGACACCTAGCCATTTTAACCCAGGTGTGTCGGATGGTCCCGAATCAGTCCCGCCTGCAACAGGCAGGACTGGTCTTTAGGGCCCTTAAACAGCACTCATTAGCCTTTATAATCCCATTTTAACAGGCCCTTGCCTGCTTAACCCTTTTCCCATGTAAAACACACCTGGTGGGGGATCACGCCTGTGAAACCTGGCATGAACACTATTGGCTTGCTGACTATCAGCTGCAGGCCCAACATTAAAGAGGATATTTGATCAGTCATCATTTGCAGGTGGCAGGACTTTGTTGTCTCAGGCCTGGGGCACTTTTACCAGGCCTAACCACACCTGTGGAAGGTTGGAGCCTCACACACTTCTCCAGTGTGACCTCCTGCGAAACCCCTCTCGCCAGCCTCACTCAGCGCTTCCTCAACTGAGGCATCTACCAGAAGCATGGGAGGCCTTTTTTCCCCTTCCCTTCTTGGCATTAGAGGACCTCCAGCCCCATTCGCAAAATGACACACGCCACAACTGCAGAAGTTGCCATCAGAATTTTTATGCAAAACAAACAACTGATGGCATTTTTACAAAATACACATTTCACCCAAGTGACTACCCTTGTTACTATTTGTGTTTTATTTTTCTCTTACACGTGCTCCTACGTAGTGGTTCCCCTGTGGCTTCAGCAGATGTGGAGGCCCCTTGCTTACTTTCCTGCTGCTCCTGTCTCGACACTTTTGGCGGGCGTCCTCTGGGGTGGCAAGCCTGTGAGAGCTCGTCAGCAGTCTGCTGCTCCTGCGGCTGTGCAGGAGTTGAGACATCTATCTCAGTTGGGTGTGGACTCCGGCGGGGCTCTGACCGAGGGCTCTGCAGTGGCATGGATGTGTGAGTGCTTGGAGAGGAGCCCCCACTTCCTTGAGGTCTGCCACCAACCTCCCTCTCATGGGTCAGGTCCCCCTCAGTGCCTGCAAGTGGCTTCAGAGCACCTTGCTGCACATCAGGGGGGCCATGGGGACCCATATCTGTAATGGCAGTCCTACACAGAAGGACTTCCATGAAGGTCTGGTTTCTCTGTTCAATAGATGCCCATTGCTCCTCAAGAGATGTCATTCTATTCTGAACACTCACCATGTTTTCCATACCCTGGCGACTAACCTCCTCCATGGCCGTAGCCCTCCTCTCCTCTACCATAGCCCTCCTCTCCTCTACCATAGGCATCCTCTCCTCTACCATAGGCAGCCTTACCATGGAGGCAGCAATCATTTCCACGTAGGTAGCCATCCTTTCCGTGTTGATGCGTTCATGCGCCACTGACTCCACAAAGGCTCTGCTCATGTTCGCTATGGACTCCTCCATTCGCTCCACACTCGCAGCGACCCTGGAGACAAAAACCTGCCAGAGACTCCTGCATCTGTGCATGGAGTTCCATCACCTCTGATCTTACGGATGGACCCAGAGGCAGAGGGTCGACATGCAGCTGAGCCGAGCTGGCAGAGTCCTGCGCCCTCCGACGAGGACTCTCCACTGCTGTCCCTGTCTCCACAATCTGCTGATGCTCACTTGTGAGCTGTGATACACCAGGTGACAACTCTACTCTATGTCCCGAAGGTCCCACCAAGGTGCGAGTGTCTGCGCTGGTGCTGGGTGCACTTATTTCTGCTGACGCTGCACCCTCAGAGGTTGCAGATTCCTCTGAGGAGTCTGGCATCTCAGGCTCTTCCTCCTGCACACTGGATACGGGGGCTCTCGATGGTCCTGTGGGGGAGTCAAGGAAAAAGTTAGAGATGTGATGCTAAGGTTACATGCACATTGCATTTTGCAGATGATCATAAGTCCATATGATGTAGCTTCAGAATCATTATCAGCGACTTATGCAATGCCAACGAGAGAGATGGAAAACTATTCTGTCACCAGCTTGCGGGGATGCACCTGTCTGTCCTTCCCCAACGTCCACATCTCGGTCAGCCCCGACAATCTCCAGGACGCCTTCCTCCCAGGGGGTGAGCTGGGCTAATGAGGGCGGCCCTCCTCCTGTCCTGGCTCGCTCTCTCCTGTTGAGCTCTTTTCTCCTGCAATGAGGGAGACAAGTGGAGGTTGAGTGAGAATGAAGGAGTGAGTGCAGAGATTGCATAGCATAGATACTTAGAGGGAGACAAAGATGGAGTGAGGTTGCAAGACCAAGGGCCCTCCCTGTGTGTTGTCAGTTGTGTTCAAAGCATCAGAGTGAGAGGGAGTGTGAGGGCTGCATGGTGGAATAGTTATGTGAATGTGAGCATAGAGAGAGAGAGGGAATGGGTAAGGGTGCATGGATGTGAGTGTCTAGCAATCTCTTCTTCCACATCCCACTAAAGCTGAGTGCTGGTGAGGAAAGGCAATGGGGATCAGATTGAGGGTGATGGAAACTTCATACAGTACTTACTTTTCCAGTGCGATGAAGGTCATGGAATCTTTTCCTGCACTGCAGCCAGGTGCGCCGTGTGAGCCCCAAGGAGTTGACTTCACCAGCCACCTGTAGCCACACAGCCTTGGTCTGACTGGGAGGCCTCTTCCTCCCTGAAGAAGGGAACAGGACCTTCCTGTGGGCCCTAGCACCATCCAACAATGCCTGGAGTGAAGCCTCATCAAATTTGGGGGCAGCTCTTGCCCTCCCGCTGGCCGTTGCTCCTGCAGGCTCCTGTGCCATCTTAATGGTGAAGTTTGGGAGCCTGCAGAAGAAGCAAGGCTTGCTGTGGACCTTAAAAGCAGCAGCAATGATGACGTCATAATCTGCGACTTTCTGACTGGAAATACTCGATTGCCAAGGCTTCCCACACGCTGGAAATCAATTGGCCAATTGAGTTAAAATTGCATCAATCTCACAGACCCATTTAGATTCGTGTGGGAAACACTAAATTCGGGGAACCCGCCAATTCCCCGCACCCGAGTTAAAATCGACCCCATTGAGTGTGAGAGTTTGCAGCCCCTGTTCCACTATTTGAAGGGGCTGCTCCTCAATTTTTGGCTGCACTTCAGTCCCATGCTCCTGATCTTTGGTCACCCGGTGCGGAGGGGAGCGGGCAATGGAGGACTTCCTCATAGGACTGCTCCTGGGCCTGGCCAAGGTGGCCCTTAAGAGGTCCAGGCAGCGGGCGGTCGAGGGGCTTGTTCGGCCCGACTGCCTGCCTCTCTTCTGCGGCTATGTTCGCGCCCGGGTGTCCCTGGAGATGGAGCATGCGGTGTCCACCGGCATGCTTGAGGCCTTCCGCGACCGGTGGGCACCAGAGGGACTGAAGTGCATCATCACCCCACCGCCCCCGTCCCGAAAACCAACAAGAGGTTGCAATCTGTTTCCATAATAACTCAGCAAAATGGACTGAAGAGCAAGCAGGAGCAGAAACCATGACGGTTTTTTCCCCTCTCTCTAACCAAGGTGCACCGAGGTCGATTTAATACCCCCACTACTGCACCAGCTGGGATCAACTAACTCGACAGGGATTAAATCTGGGGCCATCTAATCTATTAAGCATGGCTGCTCACTGCATATACTCGCTGAGCCATTGGGGGAAGCTAAGAATTCGGGTTTCAATTATTTTTATATTACATGATGGCTGGTGCACAGTATTAGGAAAGAAAGACTTGCATTTATATTGCGCCTTTCACACCCTCAGGACGTCCCACAGCGCTTTACAGCCAATGAAGGATTTATTTTTGAAGTGTCGTCACTGTTGTATTTTAGGAGACGTGGTCGCCAATTTGCACACAGCAAGATCCCACAAACAGCAATGGGATAATGACCAGATCATCTGTTTTAGTGATGTTGATTGAGGGATAAATGTTGGCCAGGCCATGGAGTGCTTGTGTATGCTGGCCTGTTCAGACTACTGATCACATCCAGAAGCGCTGCATTGAAGCACTAATTGGAATGAGACAGTGTTTAGATTTAATGCTAAATCACAGATCCCCATTCTTATTTCTGGATAGAGCAGTATTATTTTCCCCCTGTGATCCTGCGCACCATTTTATCAAACCCCAGTTTCTTCATTCTTCAGACTAATAGCACAGCATGCTGATGTACGCAATGGAATATTACAGAGCTGGGGTGAGCTGTGCTCTCAGGGTGACAGGGGGAGAGAATCAAAGTGTGAATCGAACCTTGTTTCTATAGTTAGTTACAGAATGGCACTAGCAGTGGTCCGAGGACATAGTCAGTCCCCCTTTCCTCTTGATCATATGTACAGTGTGCAGTCGGGGGAGGAGAACATAAAAGGGGAGAAAATACTTTACAAAAAATGGGAAGGGGACTCGGAGATGAATTTGAGTGTAAATTCACTGATCGCATGCTCCCAACAGGAGATTTGCCTGAAGTGCTATGACACCACTCCCCTCTGTCTCTGACCCATGTCCCCTCGGAGCACAGATGGTCACAGCTAGTGCAGGAGCCGTGAATTTACTCTGCTGTGTTTTTTCTTAAACATATTTAGACTTTACCAAGAAATAAAACTGTTTTATCCTAACTCCTTTAACTGCAAGTCATTCCATTAGCCTTACCTCCTCTATTAATGTAGTCAAGGGTAAATTGTAATGTTTCATCCTTTGATCCTTCAGACATGGGCATACTGTGTCATTTGGAAACTCACTATTCACTTCCCCTTTAAGAGGGAGAGAAAAAACAGGGAACTACAGGCCAGTTAGCCTGACATAATTGTTAAGGAAGTGGTATCAAGTCACCTAGAAAATCATAACATGATTAGGTAGAGTCAACATGGCTTTATGAAAGGGAAATCGTATTTCACAAATTTATTAGAGTTTTTGAGGATGCAACTAGCAGGATAGATAAAGGGGAACCAGTGGATGTAGTATATTTGGATTTCCAAAAGGCTTTCGATAAGGTGCCACATAAAAGATTATTACACAAGATTAGGGCTCATGGGGTTGGGGGTAATATAGTGGCATAGATAGAGGATTGGTTAATGCACAGAAAACAGAGAGTAGGGATAAACGGATCTTTTTCAGGTTGGCAGGCTGTAACTAGTGGGGTGCCGCAAGGATCAGTGCTGGGGCCTCAGCTATTTACAATCTATATTAAATGACCTAGATGAAGAGACTGAGTGTAATGTATCCAAGTTTGCTGCTGATACAAAGCTGGGTGGAACAGTAAGCTGTGAGGAGAACAGAGTCTGCAAAGGGATATAGATAGACTAAGTGAGTGGGCAAAGGGATATAGATAGACTAAGTGAGTGGGCAGTAAGGTGGCAGATGTATGGAAATGTGAGGTTATTCACTGTGGTAGGAAGAATAGAAAATCAGAATATTTTTTAAATGGTGAGAAACTTTCAAATGTTGGTGTTGAGAGAGATTTAGGGTGTCCTTATGCAAGAAACACAGAAAGCTAGCATGCAGGTACAGCAAGCAATAAGGAAGGCAAATGGCATGTTGGCCTTTATTGCAAGGGGGTTGGAGTATAAGAGTAAGGAAGTCTTGCTACAATTGTACAGGGCCTTGGTGAGACCACACCTGGAGTACTGGGCACAATTTTGGTCTCCTTATCTAAGAAAGGATATACTTGCCTTGGAGGCGGTGCAACGAAGGTTCACTAGATTGATTCCTGGGATGAGAGGGCTGTCCTATGATGAGAGATTGTGTAGAATGGGCCGATACTCACTCTCTGGAGTTTAGAAGAATGAGAGGCGATCTCATTCAAACATACAAGATTCTGAAGGGGATTGACAGGGTAGATGCTGAGAGGTTGTTTCCCCCTGGCTGGAGTGTCTAGAACTAGGGGGCACAGTCTCAGGATAAGGGGTCGGCCATTTAAGATGGAGATGAGGAAGAATTTCTTCACTCAGAGGGTTGTGAATCTTTGGAATTCTCTGCCCCAGAGGGCTGTGAATGCTGAGTCTTTGAGTATATTCAAGGCTAAAATAGAGAGATTTTTGGATTCTAGCAGAATCCAGGGATATGGAGATTAGGCAGGAAGGTGGAGTTGAGGTCGATGATCAGCCACGATCTTATTGAATGGTGGAGCAGGATCGAGGGGCCGTAGGGCCGACTCCTGTTCTGACGAAAGGTCTTCGACCTGAAACGTTAACTCTGTTTCTCTCTCCACGGAAGCTGCCTGGCCTGCTGAGTTTTTCCAGCGTTGTTATTTCAGATTTCCAGCATCCGCAGTACTTTGCTATTGTATAAGATTAAGGGGTGATCTAATCGAGGTGTTTAAGATGATTAAAGGATTTGATGGAGTAGATTGAGAGAAACTATTTCCTCTGGTGGGGCAGTCCTTAAGGGGGCATAACCTTAAAATTAGAGCTCGGCCGTTCAGGGGTGATGTCAGGAAGCACTTCTTCACACAAAGGGCAGTGGAAATCTGGAACTCTCGCCCCCAAAAAGCTGCTGAGGCTGGGGGTCAATTGAAACATTTAAAACTGAGATTAATAGATTTTTGTTAGGTAAGGGTATTAAGGGTTACGGAACCAAGGCGGGTAGATGGAGCTAAGATACAAATCAGCCAGAACAGGCTCGAGGGGCTGAATGTTCCTATAAACTGCCCCTTTCAGAGGGAGAAGTGAAGAACATGTTTGTTGGTTATTTTTGGCCAATTTCAAGATCATAGTTTGCATTATTTTTTGTCCTACTTTAAGAACAGAACTAAAAAAGACTTGCATTTATATAGCACCTTTCATGACCACTGGACATCTCAAAGTGCTTTACAGTCAATTAAGTACTTTTGGAATGTAGTCACTGTTGTAATCACAGAAACCCCACAGTGCAGATAGAGGCCATTTCGGCCCATCGAGCCTGCACCGACACATATCCCACCCGATCCCCATAACCCCTACACCAACACATATCCCACCCTATCCCCATGTATTTAATCCCCCTAACACTAAGGGTCAATTTATCATAGCCAATCAACCTAACCCGCACATCTTTGGACTGTGGGAGGAAACCGGAGCACCCGGAGGAAACCCACGCAAACACGGGGAGAATGTGCAAACTCCACACAGACAGTGTGTAGGAAATGTGGCAGCCAATTTGTGCACAGCAAGCTCCCACAAGCAGCAATGTGGTAATGACCAGATACAGGAAACTTTCGATTTACCGGCACCTAAATAACCGGAAATCTCGGTTAACCGGCAAAATTCAGGAGTAGGTTCAGGTAACTTTTATTACTTGCCTTCCTCCATTTGTTGCTGTGCAGGGGTGTGGCTGCAGCTGTTGCTAAGCTACAGAGACGCTTGCAACTTGTGGCCATTGTTCTGAAGCTGTTTGTTGCTTTATACGGAGCTCTCAGCTCCGTATCTTTTACTATAGCTTTCGGTTATCTGAAATTTTTGATGAACCGGCACCACGTCGGTCCCGTCCGTGCCGGATAAAAGAAAGTTTCCTGTAATCTGTTTTTGTTATGTTGGTTGAAGGATAAATATTGGCCAGGACACCGGGGATAACTCCCCTACTCTTCTTCGAAATAGTGCCATGGGATCTTTTACGTCCACCTGAGAGAGCAGACGGGGCCTCGGTTTAATGTCTCATCCGAAAGACAGCACCTCCAACAGTGCAGCACTCCCTCAGCACTGCACGAGTGTCAGCCTAGCTTTATATGCTCAAGTCCCAGGAGTGAGACTTGAACTCACAACCTTCTGATTCAGAGGAGAGTATGCTACCAACTGAGCCACAGCTGACACGATTACAAGTTGTAGCAAGTACAACCTTTGATGGGCACCTTGGACAAGATCAGTCAGAACCATGGGGTGAAATTTCTCTTTTAGTGAAAAACAGGAGAATGCATGTTGTCTCCGTAATTAGCAACCAGTAAATGAAATCGCATGCACGGGTGACTTTCTCAACATGTGATTTTATCAGTGAGTCGTAATTCCAAAAAGAAACACCCTCCACTTTTTCCATCAGGCGGTATTTCGTAATACGCAGTTTAAAATTCTTGGAGAATTGGTGTTGACTAGCAGGCAGGCTGTCAGAAAGATCAAACACAAGAGGCTTGGCAGGTGTTAGTTTAGCTTAAATTTAAAAAATGCTTTTTATTTTCTTGGCACCCACTAGGAAATCAACATGGAGATTGCTAATGGCATCCTGCTCATAAACTAAAAAGGTTTCTTGTGGCAAAGGGGGCTGTCCACACAGGTTAGTGCAAGTCAAAAGGTCCAGTTTGCTGGATTGAAAGGAAATAGATAACGTTGCTGATGAAAGCACAAAGATACAATGAGCAGGCCAGAAGCCATCAGGAAAATGCACGCAAGGAGAAAATAAATGTAAGTTACACACTTACCCCTGTGGAGGC
Source organism: Somniosus microcephalus (assembly GCF_052327205.1). Classification (NCBI taxonomy): domain Eukaryota; kingdom Metazoa; phylum Chordata; class Chondrichthyes; order Squaliformes; family Somniosidae; genus Somniosus; species Somniosus microcephalus. The sequence goes on along the minus strand of NC_141019.1, from coordinate 26,509,798 downwards.
ATCTTGAACTTCAGAGTCTCTTGTGGCTGTTGGGAGGAAAAGTATCTCTGGTAAAAAAAAATGTTTTAGCTTTTACAACATTGTTTAATTTCCCTTAAAAAGAGCACTTGTCTGCTATCTTTCCCCCACACTGCCGCTTGAAATTCCTTTAATCTGTAAGGAGCAACTATTCCATGTTGTGGACTTCGAAAGCAGCTCCTGCTCTCCCCCCACCCAGTAATCTGGTGGTCTCAGTGAGTGGGAGACCCAAGTTGATGTGCTCCTGTCATTGCTTTTCCAGATCTCGCTCCCCTTCACTATTCTTCATCACTGTCCACGTCACATCAAAAGTGGTTACCATGACAACCCCCTCAACATGTCGCGGTGGACCAGAAGCTCCGGGTCTTTTCCCTTTCATGCCGGTTGCTCTTTCAAGAGACAAAAAAAAACTGTAACTTAACAAAAAATACATCAATGAAACTTAATAAACGACATTTAAAATGTGGTTGCCATGGTGACGATGCACTCCAGGCCCCGCGGCGCCCACCCGGTCGCGGAGGGCCTCAGGTTCGCCGGCGGACACCGCGTGCTCCGTCTCCAGGGCGCGAAAGAGAGTCAGGCCGAACGACCGCCCGCTGCCTGGACCAGGAGCGGTCCCCCGACGCGAGTGACCAAAGAGCGTGGGGTTCATCCCGGCTGTCCGCCTTTTTTTCGGTGTCTCTTTTTTTTCCAGTAAATCGTTTTAACATTTCCAGTTAACAGGTGACAGTTTGCGAGTGGGGCAGAAAAAAAAATGTGCGTGGACAGACCTCCTCGTCGATGATTCTGCAGCTGCAGGCAACCCCGAACAAGCGTCTTCTGTGGCACCAGGTGACCCCCTCCATTATACCGATGCACTCCACCCAGGTCTTTCAGAGCTGGACACCGCCTTTTGTGAAAAACTGCTGCAGGTCAGAACTTGAGATGACAAGTCCTGCGGTATTTTCAGAGCTAGCGGTATTAGTGGGAACCCCCCCATTGCTGGGAATGTTCATTTAAAAGGAACATTTGCTTGGAGTCCAATTAATTCCACAAATGATTGGCTGCAAAGAATATCAGACATTCCAACCTTAAAAGTTCCCTATCAGGGACACAGTGTCAGAGTAATTATTCTATCCCCACATTTCATCCAAATCTTTAAGCACGAACGCATATTCAGAGTGCGTGTGCACACACTTGTGGAGCCTTTTGAAATTGGCCTGAATCTTTATTTTTGCTGAATAACACTGCTTTGTGCCTTTGTCGTGGTCATCCCATACCAGGCAAAACTAGACTGGGCCAATCAAGGAGACGGGACAATCCTGGCAATTCAGGAAGGGTTGGGATCTCTGGAACATTTTGCTGATGGAGAAGGTGGCTCTATGAAGGAGATCATTCTGTCCTGTACGTGCTGTAGCTAAGATCCCGTGAATTGATTGCTTCCAGAATGGTTTCAGTACTTGACAGCTGTTTAAGATAAATCTATGACCAGACAATTAACACTTTCCAAATTACAGCTGTATCAAGTTCCATAAGTTCCATATGTTCCTACATGTCTGCAGCATAAATTCAGTGAATTATAACTCCGAAAGCTTTGCGAATCAGTCTTCCTCCTTTATGAAACACAATGACAGAACAGTGGGAGTCCCTGATCTGTGACATCAGTGAATCTCCCACTGGGCTTCTGCCTTGTTAAATGTTAAAGGATTGGCAGTGATTTGCTAGCAATGTCAGTGGCCTCCAGCACTGACACCGCCAGCTTCTGCGGAATCAGCGGGTACCTCATTTACTTGGGGCCAGCAGGCACCTGCGCCACTACAGGGACATCTCCAAGCAGCCTGCTCACCATTGAGTGATGTGGGGGGGGTGGTTGCCCAGGACCCCCCAACATGACCCCACAGTAAACCCACCCTCTTCAACTGCTTGTCCGACATCCAGTTCTGGATGAGCAGAAATTTCCTCCAACTAAATATTGGGAAGACCGAAGTCATTGTCTTTGGTCCCCGTCACAAACTCCGTTCCCTAGCCACCGACTCCATCTCTCTCCCCGACAACTGTCTGAGGCTGAACCAGATCATTCGCAACCTTGGTGTCGTATTTGACCCCGAGATGAGCTTCCGACCACATATCAGCGCCATCACCAAGACCGCCTTCTTCCACCTCCATAACATCGCCCGACTCGGCCCCTCCCTCAGCTCATCTGCTGCTGAAACCCTCATCCATGCCTTTGTTACCTCTAGACTTGACTATTCCAATGCTCTCCTGGGCAGCCTCCCATCTACCTCCCTACGGAAACTTGAGCTCATCCAAAACTCTACTGCCCGTAACCTAACTCGCACCAGGTCCCGTTCACCCATCACCCCTGTGCTCGCTGACCTACATTGGCTCCTGGTTAAGCAGCGCCTCGATTTCAAAATTCTCATCCTTGTTTTCAAATCCCTCCATGGCCTCGCCCCTCCCTATCTCTGTAACCCCCTCCAGCCCTACAGCCCTCCGAGATCTCTCCGTTCCTCCAATTCTGGCCTCTTGCGCATTCCCGATTTTAATCGCTCCACCATTGGCAGTTGTGCCTTCAGCTGCCTGGGCCCTAAGCGCTGGAATTCCCTCCCTAAACCTCTCCGCCTCTCTACCTCTCTCTCCTCCTTTTAAGACGCTCCATAAAACCGACCTCTTTGACCAAGCTTTTGGGTCATCTGTCCTAATATCTCCTTATGTGGCTCGGTGTCACATTTTGGTTTGATAATCGCTCCTGTGAAGCACCTTGGGACGTTTTACTACGTTAAAGGCGCGATATAAATACAAGTTGTTGTTATATGTACATAGTGACTATCCTGCATGACATGAATCTTGCCATTCATGTGGAAAGACTTATGAAATAATACTGGGCAGCCTGCTGGTGGCGCTGTCCAGGGAGAGTATAAATACTCGGGCATGGGCCCAGCTTGCTCAGGACATTCTTTAACAGGAACTAGTGAAGGGCACAACTAGATCTCCATGTTGAAAAACAGTTGATTAAAGCCTTGTTTAATAATCAGACCAAGTGCCTCGTAGTTTTCTTACGTCACTGCACATGGTGGATATGCTGCACATGTGAATATACTGTACAATGTTAATATACTTTGTGCAGGAAATTTAATTTGTGCCATTTATTACTTTGTTTTATTTTCATTTTGTGGCAGTCTGTTTCATTCCTGGGGTCTGAATGACAGAACAGAGTGATCCCTGGTCCACAATCTGACTCGGCTACACTGCAACATTGCAGTCACACAAATGTTTTTTAATATAGATTCATAAATATACGTTACATATTAATGACTCTGTGTAATCTCATGTAAATGTTACAGACTTTTCCATATATGTGTCATTGAAACATGCTTTCCCCTCCAGGTGCAGCCGAAATAGGCCTGTTATTTTGAATCAAGAAAGCAAATTTTCTCCTTCTGCCATACGACTGGGTGCTTTATGATTGTCTGCTGCACCCTGAAATGGTGCTGGTAGTTTCCAGGACCACTGATTCTGTATACTGTTACCCCAGAAAATGGGATCAGTCCACAATGGGAGTGAACAGCTCTCCGTGCTGAGATCCAAGACAATGGCTCCAGCAATTCAGGAATTAAAAGAGCTAAAATGATAAAGATCATGTTCCATAAATAGTTATTGTGGGTTTCAATTTTAAAAGTCTCACCTTGGCTCAAATGCTCTTCACAGAGGCTAAGTTATCTCAATAGAAGTGTCTTCGATTGGTACCACTGAATGATGGATATCTGAGAGTGACTGTGAGACAGCAACCTGATAAATGGCTTCCTCTTACATCATAAACCGCTGGACCGCCTCGCCCCATGGGTCCAATGTAATACTGTCAGTCGCAGCTGAGTCAGCTTCTGTCCTCACCCGAGACCCATACAGGCTCACTTCCCAGCAGCAGCCACTTGATAGTGATCAGGAGCAGGAACCATGGCTGATTTGGTTCCCTCCCGAACCCAGGAAAGCAGAGGCCAATTGTAAAGAAAGACTTCTTCGAAATAGTGCCATGGGATCTTTTACGTCCACCTGAGAGGGCAGATGGGGCCTCGGTTTAATATCTCATCCAAAAGACGGCACCTCCGACAGTGCAGCACTGCACTGGAGTGTCAGCCTACATTTTTGGGCTCAAGCCTCTGGGGTGGGACTTTGAACCCACAACTTTCTGACTCAGAGGCAAGGGTGCTACCAACTGAGCCACAGTTGACACATGTCAATACAGTACAGTCCCCACCACTTACACATGTCAATACAGTACAGTCCCCACCACTTACACCCCTCACCGCTTATGGTCGAAGCCGGCAGTGCTGCATGACGAAGGGTTGAAACTGGCAGCGCCGCTGAGGAATGGTTGAAGCTGGCAGTGCCACAGGGGGAATGGTCGAAGCTGGCAGTGCCACAGGGCGAACAGTCAAAGCTGGCAGTGCCACAGGGCGAATGGTCAAAGCCGGCAGTGCCACCCGGGGAACGGGCCCCGCCTCCAGTGCCGCGTAGTGAACGGTCGAAGCCGGTAATGCCTCCTGGGGAATGGTCGAAGCCGGCAGTGCCGCCCGGGGAACAGACCCTGCCTCCAGTGCCGCCCGGAGAATGGTCAAAGCCGGCAGTGCCGCCCGGGGAAGGGGCACCCCCTCCAGTGCCGCCCGGGGAACGGTCGAATCCGGCAGTGTCGCCCGGGGAACGGTCGAAGCCAGCAATGCCACCCGGGGAACGGGCCCTGCCTCCAGTGCTGCCCGGGGAATGGTTGAAGCCTCCAGTGCCGCCTGGGGAACGGTCGAAGCTGGCAGTGCTGCCCGGGAAACGGGCCCTGTCTCCAATGCCGCGTGGTGAACGGTCGAAGCTGGCAGTGCCTCCTGAGGAACGGTCGAAGCCGGCAGTGCCGCCCGGGGAACAGACCCTGCCTCCAGCGCCGCGTGGTGAATGGTCGAAGCCGGCAGTGCCGCCCAGGGAAGGGGCACCACCTCCAGTGCCGCGTGGTGAACGGTCGGAGCCGACAGCGCCGCAGGGTGAACGGCAGCTGCGGTTGCTGCCTGCCAATTGTGAGCTGGTCGGTGTCAAACTTCCTGAACTGCTGTTGCCATTGTAAAGGTCTTTGAACAATGAACACGGAAGTTTCAAACCCCATATAATAACACAGTAAGGCAATACATGCAGCTGCTACTACGATTCTGTTAACACCCCATGCCCAGTACACCAGCTGAGAATGTGTGACTTGAAACATTATAGTCATGTTGCATTCCAACTTACAAATCAGATTGCTGGATTCCAACTTATGAATGAAGGATATCTCCTAGCCAGCCAAGTCATATTATAAACATCTCTATAACTAACGCTGTTACTGTGTCATGGTGAGGGACACAACACTTACTGGGCGATGGGGCTACGATGGTTTGATCATACAACACTTACAGTGGGCGAATCGCGTTAACACGAACATGGCCACTATCAGTGGCGCAGACTGTACTTTTACAAATCCCTGTGACTGGATTTAAAGGGCTAGGCACCAAGCCAAAACAAGACCAAAAACGATCCTTACTTTTTGTCACAGGCCTATTGGATGGGGGTGACCGTGGCGTTATTTTTTGGAGAGATGAGTTAAAATTAGGAAAATGGCCTTGTGAAAATGCAATATAGACTTGAACAAAAGAATAGGACTGTAATTTAATTTCAGAGTTCAACTGACATTAATAAGCAACTTGAGGTTCACTTCCATAAATTATGGTATCATTTGAACTCAGAGTAAATTACAGTTTTGTTCCGGACTCCCAAACATCCTAAATTATATGTCGTACCATCAGTTTAAAGAAAAGTCAGGTTAGAGCACAGCTTGTCATTTCTCTTTTATTAAAGGGTCCCCTTTACTAATGCACTCCTTGAAACAGCAGCTGATGTGTGAAAGCATTTGCCTGAAACACGCTCTTCGGGGGCTAATATTTAATTTCCAACGTTAAAGATGAATTGCGCTTTACCACCGCCTGTGCGAACTAGAAACTGCTGCTTGCACTCGGAGTGCTGAGTTGCTCTAATCCTTCGCTGCTCCATTAAAATTCACAGATAAGTCCCGTAACGTTCTGTGTTGTGGTGCAGCGAAAGATTCTGACATGCTTGTGGCGCCCCTGTTTCAGTGTCAGACGCGGATTAAGAGCAGGGCCGGCCCACCGCCTAGAGGCTAATGCTTTTTTTTCATGGCAAATTGTGATGATTTATTGCTGGGAGCCAGACCACTCTGAACCCTGCTGAATATACATGAGCCTTTCAACAAACGCAGGGGTGACCTCTGCGACCTCGGCTTTCTCCGAGCGCCTTCAATGGGATGGCAGATGCACGTTGCTGCAGCTCAAAGGAATATTGTCACTTCAGGACCCTGTGGAAGGGAGAGTTCTTTTCTAGCTGTCTGTTCCTCAACCTCAGCACTTGCTGGGTGTTTTTAATCTGTTTACTAATAATCCATATTTCTGCATGAAGGAGGCTGAGTGAGTGCACAATCTTTCTTAATCCACATCAACATTTGCCTCGTTTCCACCCTTTCAGTGGGTAGCACTGTCACCTCTGAGTCAGAAGGTTGTGGGTTCAGGTCCCACTCCAGAGACTTGAGCACAAAAATCTAGGCTGACACTCCAGTGCGGTACTGAGGGAGCGCTGCACTGTCGGAGGTGCCGTCTTTCGGATGAGACATTAAACTGAGGCACGGTCTGCTCTCTCAGGTGGACGTAAAAGATCCCAAGGCACTATTTTGAAGAAGAGCAGGGGAGTTCTCCCCGGTGTCCTGGCCAATATTTATCCCTCAATCAACATCACTAAAAACAGATCATCTGGTCATTATCACATTGCTGTTTGTGGGAGCTTGCTGTACGCAAATTGGCTGCCGCGTTTCCTACATTACAACAGTGACCGCACTTCAAAAAGTACTTAATTGGCTGTAAAGCTCTTTGAGACGTCCGGTGGTTGTGAAAGGCGCTATAGAAATGTAAGTCTTTCTTTTTTTCTCACCCCCCTCCTCTCCTGAAAGCAGTGACTCATGATAAAATACATTTTGACTGACACCTACCCTGAGTGAAAGAAAGAACTTGCATTTCTATAGCGCCTTTCATGGACTCAGGACATCACAAAGCACTTTACAGCCAATGAAGTACTTTTGAAGTTTTGAAGGCTGTAAAGCGCTTTGGGACATCCTGAGGTTGTGAAAGGCGCTGTAGAAATATAGATCTTTCTTTTACTATAGCCAGATTTGTTTGCAATGGGCCAAGGTGCTGTTTGCAATTTGTTTAGACTACATCAAGACTGCACAAGTGTGCAAGCAGCTGTAAATAAACCAAATCTCAAGGCCCAGTAACCGTTTGGAACAGCAAAGGATCTTAATTTTTGTCCTCTAAGCAGTTAATTGAAATTTCAGTAACTAACAGCAGATTGTGACGTACCTTTAACCAACTTCTCTGCTGCCTCCACTATATGTTTGCTCCCTTCAGGCTGAAGAGGTCTCTTTGCAAAGCCTGCACTTCCCCCATTTGACACCTGTAGTATTCGGTCTGGTGCTGGAGGGGGGACATCTTCTGTTGTAGTTGCACTTGCCATACGTACTTGGTGCACCTTTCCTTTGGAAGATAATGCGATGCCATTGAGCAAGGGGCGGCCTTTTGCTGTTCTTATTCCTGTTGCCCCCAACTCCCTCGGTGCAGTTAGCAGAAGAGTGAATAAGCAGCAGAGTTCCAGGGCTCCTCAGTTGTTTCTCAGTTAATGATTCTTTGCTTGTAATCATAAATCAGGGCTGGGAATTTTGAATTTCCCAATTACCCGTGTCAAAATTCTACAGTCACTGCACTTGAAATTGATAAGCTTGGAACGGGCAGAGAATTCTTTCGGAAATGTAGTTCGCTCCAGGGGCCCCTTATTTAGTTTTCTAAACATTGGTTTCACCTCCACCCCCTCCTCCCCCACCCCCCAGCCAAATTTTCTCCCCATTTCTACTGGCAGTTCCATGGGTGTCAGCGGCCCTCCTGCGCTTCATCCACGTGACCAGCAGGAACGGGAACCCAACATGATTCTCCCCTTCTTAACCCACAGGCACCGAGGGCAATTACAGCACCATTGCTGCTGCCCCAAGCTGGATCAGATAACGCAGCATAGACCACGGATCGAACCTGGGGCCTTCCAGTCTCTGCAGTTCAGTCACACTGCAGGAACAGAGAGACCTGGGGGTATATGAGCACAAATCGTTGAAGGTATGGCAGATTGAGAAAGTGGTTAAAAAAGCACACGGGATCCTGGGCTTCATAAATGGCATAGAGTACAAAAACAAGGAAGTTATGATGAACCTTTATAAAACACTGGTTCGGCCACAACTGGAGTATTGTGTCCAATTCTGGGCACCACACTTTAGGAAGGATGTGAAGGCCTTAGAGAGGGTGCAGAAAAGATTTACAAGAATGGTTCCAGGGGTGAGGGACTTCAGTTACGTGGATTCACTAGAGAAGCTGAGGTTGTTCTGCTTAGAGCAGTGAAGGTCTAGACAGAGTAGATAGAGAGAAACTGTCCCCACTGGCGGAAGGGTCGAGAACCAGAGGACACAGATTTAAGGTGATTGGCAGAAGAACCAAAGGCGACGCGAGGAAAAACGTTTTTACGCAGCGAGTGGTTAGGATCTGGAATGCACTGCCTGAGAGGGCGGTGGAGGCAGATTCAATCGTGGCTTTCAAAAGGGAATTGGATAAATACCTGAAGGAAAATTTTCACAGTGCTACGGGGAAAGGGCGGGGGAGTGGGACTAGCTGAAATGCTCTTGCAGAGAGCCAGCACGGGCTCGACGGGCCGAATGGCTGCCTCCTGTGCTGTAACCATTCTATGATTCTACTTCACCTTTGCCGATAGTGGAGTCGGAGCTCCGGCTCTAAATTCTGGGTTGACATCCAGCGGGATACTTGCGTCCGTGGGTGTGGGTGGCCCACCCCCTCGTATGGGTTGTGGGAGCCCGTAAAACCCTCCCGCCATAGGACTAACCACCCTAATGGCTGGTACGAAGATGGTTACGGTCACAGAAGGAGCGTTAATCGCGGCCAGAAATCCTTCCACCACTTCATACAGTTCCCCAAAGAGAACAGTATGAAGACACGTACGACGACGACCTTTGCCGACAGAGGCTAGTGAGTGACCATTGCCACTGCTTTTTTATGCTTTTTTAACCCTGCAAGTGTTTCAGTATATGGGTGAGTCCAGTCAGACACAGTTGAGATAACTTCAAAGTCTACTGTTTCCAAGTTCCCTGACAAAGGCCCACAAAAGCAGATTAATAACATGTTGTTTAATAGAACACAGGCTAGACTTTGGAACAAATAAGGCTTTTCTTCATTAAAAGGAGACACCTTTGCTACTAGAAGCATTTTTCCATGAAAATGAACATTTAAAGGAGAGGGTGTCTGGCTATCGGTGTGCCTTATTCCCTTTTCAAAGATAAAACAATTGCAAAGAATTGTGATTAAAGTTAACACTCTTTTTGCTTGTTGCTGTTCATTTCTGTTTTATGTTCTCTCTTGAAGGCACTGACTCATGCTGGGGTGCAGTTTCTCAAGTGCTGGCAGCCCTCCAGTACCATGCCTACGTGCCCATTCTCCTGGACACAGACGGGGGTAGATTTTCAACCTGCCACCAAGAGCGTAAAACTGGTGTTGCGCATCGGCTGCCCATTGTGAAACCGCACCTGCAGTCGAATGCGCATGTCAGCAGGCTATTTGACTGTGGAGGGGATGATAGCCATCCCCGATCCTGTCCTCACACCATGCCTACACACATACACGTGTTCTAGCAGCCGTCCCAAAGCGCTTTACAGCCAATTAATTACTTTTTTAAATGTGGAGAAATGCAGCAGCCAATTTGCGCAGGAGGTAAATGAAAAGATATTGGCCCGGATTCTGTGATGGGTAATGATGGCAAACTGTCAGCGTTTGCTGTCATTACCCCTCTGAAACTGACCATAACTTCAGGATTTAGCGCATGCGCAGCTAAGCGCGGAAATCCTGAAGTTGCGGTCAGTCATTCCTTGCTCTGCCACTGGCTGCGCTGTGGAACCTACAGAGCAGCAGTGATACCCGCCCTGCTGTATGCCTCAGAGACATGGACCATGTACAGCAGGCACCTCAAAGCACTGGAGAGGTACCACCATCGCTGCCTCAAGATCCTGCAAATCCATTGGCAGGATAGGCGCACCAACGTCAGTGTTCTTGCTCAGGCCAACATCCCCAGCATCGAAGCTTTGACCACGCTCGATCAGCTCCGATGGACGGGTCACATCGTCCGCATGCCCGATACGAGACTCCCGAAACAAGCGCTCTACTCGGAGCTCCGGCACGGCAAGAGAGCCCCAGGTGGGCAGAGGAAGCGCTTCAAGGACACCCTCAAAGCCTCCTTGAAAAAGTGTAACATCCCCACCGACACCTGGGAATCCCTGGCCCAAGGCCGCACAAAGTGGAGGAGAAGCATCCGGGAAGGCGCTGAACACCTCGAGTCTCTTCACCGGAGAACTCATTTTTAATGTGGAAGCAAGTCATCCTTGGTGCCAAGGGACTGCCTAAGAAGAAGAAGGAACCCCCCAGAGCTGGCAATCACTGAAATCAGTTGAACTGACGAAAACATAAGCTTTTCCACTGTAATATCGCTGTTAAACACCCCATAAAAAGTTAAGCCTTGTTGGAATAGGTGTAACTGGGGTTTTAACGGCATATTGACTGCTGAACAACTGTTCTGGTCCTGAAAAACTAATCTTTATATTTGTGGAATGTCAAATTTCTCCATTATGATAGAAAATTACTAGATTTTTAAAATAATACAACATGTTACACATTTTTTTTTCTAGTTTGTTTATGATATTTCATCTTCTACCTTAACCTTATGTGTATGTCCCAATCTTTATTTTGCTCTCTAACATTTTTAAAAAGTGAATTGAATTCCTGTTTTTTATTAAAAATAACAAACAAGAAGACGCTGGAAAAACTCAGCAGGCCAGGCAACATCCGTGGAGAGAGAAATAGAGTCAACATTTTAGGTCGAAACCCTGTTTGCTGTCTGTGAGAATTCTTCAATGTGATAGAAACATAGAAACATAGAAGATAGGAGCAGGAGTAGGCCATTCGGCCCCTCGAGCCTGCTCCGCCATTCAATGATATCATGGCTGATCATCCTAATTCAGTACCCTGTCCCTGCTTTCTCCCCATATCCCTTGATCCCTTTAGCCTTAAGAAATATATCGAACTCCTTCTTGAATATATTTAATGAATTGGCCTCAACTGCCTTCTGTGGTAGAGAGTTCCACAGGTTCACCACTCTCTGGGTGAAGAAATTCCTCCTCATCTCTGTCCTAAATGGCTTACCCCTTATCCTGAGACTGTGACCCCTGGTTCTGGACTCCCCCGCCATCGGGAACATCCTTCCTGCATCTAGTCTGTCTAGTCCTGTTAGAATTTTATAAGTTTCAATGAGATCCCCTCTCATTCTTCTAAACTCCAGCGAATATAAGCCCAATCGACCCAATCTCTCCTCATACGTCATTCCTGCCATCCCAGGTATCAGTCTGGTGAATCTTCGCTGCAGTCCCTCCATGGCAAGAACATCCTTCCTCAGATAAGGCGACCAAAACTGCACACAATACTCAAGGTGTGGACTCACCAAGGCCCTGTACAAGTGCAGCAAAACATCCTTGTTCCTGTACTCCAATCCTCTTGCTACGAAGGCCAACATACCATTTGCCTTCTTAACCACCTGCTGCACCTGCATGCGTAATTACCTTCAGCGACTGGTGCACAAGGACACCCAGGTCTCGTTGCACTTCCCCTTCTCCCAATCTATTGCCTTTCAGATAATTTGCCTTCCTGCTTTTGCTGCCAAAGTGGATAACCTCGCATTTATCCACATTATACTGCATCTGCCATGCATCTGCCCAATCACCCAACCTGTCCAAATCATACTGGAGTTTCTCGGCATCCTCCTCACAGCACACACGCCCACCCAGCTTTGTGTCGTCTGCAAACTTGGAGATATTACAACTAGTTCCCTCGTCTAGATCATTAATATATATTGTGAATAGCTGGGGTCCTAGCACCGATCTCTGCGGTACCCCACTAGTGACTGCCTGCCACTCGGAAAAAGTCCCGTTTATTCCAACTCTTTGCTTTCTGTCTGCCAACCAGTTCTCTATCCAAGTCAATACCTTACCCCCAATCCCATGTGCTTTAACTTTACATGCTAATTTCTTATGCGGGACCTTATCGAAAGCCTTCTGAAAGTCCAAATACACCACATCCACTGGTTCTCCCTTATCTATTCTACCAGTTACATTCTCAAAAAATTCCAGATTAATCAAGCACGATTTACCTCTTGTAAATCCATGTTGACTTTGTCCGATCCTGTCACGGTTTTCCAAGTGCTCTGCTATTACATCTTTTATAATGGACTCTAGCATTTTCCCCACTACCGATGTCAGGCTTACTGGTCTATAATTCCCCGTTTTCTCTCTACCACCTTTTTTGAATAGTGGGGTTACATTAGCTACCCTCCAATCTATGGGAACTGTTCCAGAGTCTATAGAATTTTGGAAGATGACCTGCAATGCATCTACTATTTCTTGGGCCACTTCCTTAAGTACCCTAGGATGTAGATTATCAGGCCCTGGGGATTTATCGGCCTTCAATCCCGTCAATTTCCCTAACACCATTTCCCTACAAATACTGATTTCATTCAGTTCCTCCCTCTCATTAGACCCTATGTTCTCCGACATCTCTGGGAGGAGGTTATTCGTGTCCTCCTTTGTGAAGACAGATCCAAAGTATGTATTTAATTGGTCTGCCATTTCTTTGTTCCCCATTATAAATTCCCCTGATTCTGACTGCAAGGGACCTACGCTTGACTTCACCAATCTTTTTCTCTTCACATATCTATAGAAGCTTTTACAGTCAGTTTTTATGTTCCCTGCAAGCTTACTCTCATACTCTATTTTCCCCCTCTTAAGTAATCCCTTTGTCCTCCTTTGCTGAATCCTAAACTGCTCCCAATCCTCAGGTTTACTGCTTTTTCTGGCCAATTTATATGTCCTCTCCTTGGATCTTATGCTATCCCTAATTTCCCTTGTTAGCCATGATTAGCTGCTTAGACAGCTTGATGACATCACTGCTGCTCTCTGCTGGGGATCCCCTTTTGACAGCGTTACAATCAATTTAACGTCAAGAAAGCTCAAGTTTTTGCTACAGTGATCACAAGGTCTTTGTGGGTAGCTTTCTTCGAGGTCAGCGGCGAGCGCCGTCGCTATGCCGCTGACCACAAATTGTGTTTTTTTTGGTGATGTTGGTTAGGGGATAAATATTGGCCAGGACACCGGGAAAACTCCCCTGCTCTTCTTCCAATGGGATCTTTTACGGCAGACGAGGCCTCGGTCTAAAGTCTCACCTGAAAGACAACAGTGCAGCACTCCCTCAGCACTGCACTGAAATGTAAGCCCAGATTATGTGCCCGAATCTCTAGTGAGGACTGAAAATCAGTAAACAACAACAACTTGCATTTATTTGGCACCTTTAATGTAAGAAAACATCCCAAGGCGCTTCACAGAAGCATTATAAAACAAAATTTGACACAAGGCATATCAGGAGATATTAGGACAGGTGACCAAAAGTGCGTCTTAAAGGAGGAGAGAGACGTAGAGAGGCAGAGGTGTTTAGGGAAGGAATGCCAGAGCTTAGGACCTAAACAGTTGAAGGCACGGCTACCAACAACTTCTGATCTGTGTCTTTCATGAATGCAACATACAGGTAACCTAACAGTCTATGACAGAGATAGCAAATAGGAACACCAGCTCCCTCCCCTTTATTCCAGTACAGAATGTGTGTATTCCTGTACTTTAATGTAACTTGCATACCATCTTTTACTTCAATCCGTTTTGTGCCTTCTACTTCTGTGCACCTCTACTGTAGCCATGGTAAAATTAAATTATCAGAAGAATGCACATTAACTTTAGATACATTATTCAGTAGCCGCATTCTCTGAATAAGTAAATGCAGGCGTATTCTTGAGATTGTTTGTGTCTGGTGCAAACGTGCTGTCATTATGTGCCCAGACACAAAGACACACGACCATAATGGAGGAGCAAAATAGCGTGGCGGGCGAGGGGTGTTACTTTGCTGCGGATTGGCTGGAATAAATCACAAGAGAAGATTCTCATTGGTGAACAATGATATTAAAACTCAGCAAATACATCATTTGGAACTGTCACCCCCTTCCCCATATAACTGGCCAGAAAATAACTGCCTTTTTTGTGTGAAAACAATGCCTAAATTTACCACGTAAACCACGTGGAAAATTCAGATTAAAAAATGAGTTCAAACTAAACTGTGGCAGTGGATAAGGTGACACAGGCTCAAACGAGTGAGAGGCAAATTTTAGCATCGATGTCAGCAAGTTCTTGACACAAAGAGTGACGAATACACAGGTAGGGTAGAGGTGAAAGCCCTGGAATCATTTAAGAAATAAATGCGGCTGTAGGCAATGTTCCCTCTGATTTATTTCCCCCTGCGCGAACCCTTTAAATTTGCGCCCTATCTCTTCCAGCGGAACAGCTGGTGAGCAGTCTGCATGCAACTTCGCGATCGGTACGCAGCGGGGGAGCATTGGCTGTAGGGTCTTTCTGGAATCATGAGCTGAATGGGCTTCCTGATCTGTGTCCTTTTCTAAAATAACCCATAAGGAGCCACTGGGTTGCCCCATTGAAAATCAAACAAAAGTGCCCCCTACCCCTTTTAAAGGGGAACTTGTGGCGGTACCACTGGTTGTCCCTTACATTGAGACACATAATTCCCTTTAACTTACCTTACTGTATGTTTAACTTACCTTTTGGGGCCGTTGCCCTTTTAACTTACCTGTTGGGGCCATTGCCCCTTTAACACGCGCCCTAGCGCGCTGACGTCACGTCACGTACAACGTGATGTGCGTGCGCCGGCACAGCCCGGCCTAGCGTTTTCGGCCTCAACGGCCAGCCGACGGGAGCGACGCGATCTTCCGCTCCCGCGGCAAGCACCGGCACAGCCCGGCCTAGCGTCTTCGGCCTCAACGGCCAGCGACGCAACGACGCGCATCACGTGACGCCCTAAGCGCGGGAAACGCGAGCAACGTGATGACATCACAACACAAACGCGATGACGTCATCACGCTCCCCACAGGACTGCGAACTCAGTCCTCGTGGAGTCCCCGCTGGGACAAGACCTACACCACGGTGCTCCTACAGTCAGCCATCTTACCTGCCATCTTACCTGCTGTAATTAGTCTGTTCCTGTAAATAAACAACTTATTTATAGTTCGTCGAAGTCAAACTCTCTTATTTAGTGGTGATCTACACGAACCGCTACATTGGTGACTCTACGACGTGAGTACGGGAGCTCATCAATTCCTACGCTACAATTGGTGAACCCGTATCCGTGAACGATTTTCACAGTAGCAACGCACAGCCTGACCCTCGTCTTCCCACAAGACGACCAACGCACAACCGACGAACAACCACGGAACAGCAACCGCCTAACACCGATTCCACCAAAAGCGACCCCGTCTTTGCGAACATCTTCGCAAAGGAAGCGCAGCTTGGAGGTGAGCCCGTTTTTCACGAACGATTTCACAGAGGTAGAGCACGACCAACGGCAACCGTCGTCCACCAGCGCTACAATTGGTGGGTTTGTGAACGTCTTTCACAAACGAAGCACGCTATGGAAGCATCAGCCGTTCTGCTGTCGCTACCGCAATCCAGGGAGCCACGGTCTCCCTCGTGCTTTATGAAGGAAGAAGCCCTGTTCGCCGAGAACATCGATGCGGCACAGACCACGCACGTGCTCACGGTCTCCGTATTCGACTCTTCTACCGCCACACGGATCGTCCGCCTCTACATCCAAAGCAACAGCAAGTATACATCTCTCCAAGCACGGGGTACAGCATGTTCGGGCCCACAAGATCGGAGCGCGCCCCGTGGGGATACCACGAGGACTCACCTCCGCGAAACACGAGGACCCATCCCTCGCGAACCACGACGACCCATCCCTCATGCGAAACGACGACCCCTTCTCCGCCGACGACGCACCAGCCCTTCAGCCTGCTGGTTGTGTTACCTACTACACGATTCGGCGTGAACAAAAGCGTGCCGCCCTCCCGGCTGTTTTCTCCTAAATCTACAACTGTTACAAGTGTTGACGCCCTCCAGGCAGAGTTTACCCCGCCCGAAAGCAACAACAACCTGGACCGTTGCTGCCCTTTATCCAGTTTTCCCTTTACCAAATGCAAACGTCTACTGAAGCTGCACACATCGAGGACGGGTCCAACGGGCATCCTGCGGCCGCGATCAGCCACGTGAAAGTTGCTGGCCTCACCGATCACTGATCAACGCAGCAACTCTTCACCCTCCGTTGTGTTATCGTCGTAGCACTATGGCACGCACCGTTCCGTGCGTTCCAGCCTCCTGAAGGTTTCGCTCACCTGTCGGCGAGTTCACCGACCTCACCAGTCAAGTCCTCCTGGATCGCCCGTCGGCGTTCCTGCAGATTTCGTCAGAACAAGGACTTGTTTCAACATCAATGGAGACATCGCCCGCGTCCGCCCAACCTGCCCGTCACTCTGACAAGGCCTGCTGTTTCGCACGTCTCCACGGTCCTTCGCCTGACGGATACGTTTTATTCGCCACGACGCGCGTAAGGATCCGCTCACGAGCAGCATCTTAATACCTCGCCTACCAAGTCGACACAGCACGACTGCCGTGACCACCAGCTCGTCAGACCATCTCATCCTTGGACTTTCGTTAAAGCGAATTCTGGGGGGGACCTATGTGGCGGTACCACTGGTTGTCCCTTACATTGAGACACATAATTCCCTTTAACTTACCTTACTGTATGTTTAACTTACCTTTTGGGGCCGTTGCCCTTTTAACTTACCTGTTGGGGCCATTGCCCCTTTAACACGCGCCCTAGCGCGCTGACGTCACGTCACGTACAACGTGATGTGCGTGCGCCTGCACAGCCCGGCCTAGCGTCTTCGGCCTCAACGGCCAGCCGACGGGAGCGACGCGATCTTCCGCTCCCGCGGCAAGCACCGGTACAGCCCGGCCTAGCGTCTTCGGCCTCAACGGCCAGCCGACGGGAGTGACGCGATCTTCCGCTCCCGCGGCAAGCACCGGCACAGCCCAGCCTCGCGACCTCGGCCAGCAACGCAACGACGCGCATCACGTGATGCCCTAAGCGCGGGAAACGCGAGCAACGTGATGACGTCACAACACAAACGCGATGACGTCATCACGCTCCCCACAGGACTGCGAACTCAGTCCTCGTGGAGTCCCCGCTGGGACAAGACCTACACCACGGTGCTCCTACAGTCAGCCATCTTACCTGCCATCTTACCTGCTGTAATTAGTCTGTTCCTGTAAATAAACAACTTATTTATAGTTCGTCGAAGTCAAACTCTCTTATTTAGTGGCGATCTACACGAACCGCTACAAACTATTAATAAAAAACTCATCCACAAAACCAAAAGAAAGTTCTAAAACTTGAATAATAACGTTATTACTATTATCCACTGCTCACTCCAGTCCCTGTACTGCCCACCGGTCGCGGAAAGCCTCACGCGTACCGGCACTGTGTGCGCCCTCTCCAGGGCCACCCAGGCACGTCCTGATCTGTCTCTGCTGTTACTGTCCCATAGAGACACCTCTGGCAAAAGGCTAGTACTGCAGGATGTGAATCTATTTTCCTTGTTTTCACATCCCTCCATGGCCTCGCCCCTCCCTATCTCTGTAACCTACTCCAGCCCTACAACCCTCTGAGATCTCGGGGCTCCTCCAATTCTGGCCCTTGGCGTCTCCCCGATTTGAATCGCTCCACCATTGGCGGCCGTGCCATCAGCTGCCTGGGCCCGAAGCTCTGGAATTCCCACCCTAAACCTTTCCGCCTCTCTACCTCCCTCTCTCCTCCTTTAAGACGCTCCTTAAAACCCAGCTCTTTGACCAGGCTTTTGGTCAATATCTCCTTATGTGGCTTGGTGCCAGATTTTGTTTGATTACGCTCCTGTGAAGCGCCTTGGGATGTTTTCGGGGGAGGCGGGAGCGGACTGCGGTTGCCACATGTGCAGAGTGGACTGGCTGTCTCACCCAGGAGGGGAGCGCGCATGGAGGAGCACTGAGAGTGGCGCGAAGATCGGCAGGTCGACCCGCAGTTACTAAGGCTGGTGGCGGGCGCCAAAAAGTTGATCGATGATAGTTGTTGTTTTCCGTTTTTTTAAATCCAGAAATTCCTGTTTTTCTCAGGCTGCTATTCGCTTTTTTCTGATTTTCATCCTTATTTTTTGCTGTTTAATCAGCTTCCAATTAAAAAATATATTTCTTTTTCAACTGACTTTACCTGGATTTGCTCTGCAAATGCTTCCTTCTGCTTTCCAACAAAAAGACCTGCCCTGAATTCCAATCCGAAGCACAGTCCCTTCTGAGAATCCCATGGGAAGAACATGCCAGCGAATACTGATAGCATGCTCGCTATATTTGGTTTCTTCAATTTCCATCATATATTTTTTTTCTGATTTTTTTTTTTCCTACACTTTATAGGAAAGTCCAAAATAAACCCCGATAAAGTCTCAGAAAATACCTTCAGTCTAAATAAAGGTCTAAAAATAATTTGCAAATGCTGGTGGAAGAGAGGGGAAAGAAAAGAACTGGGACTAAGTGGAGAGCTCTTTCAAAGAGCCGGCACAGACGTGAGGGGTCGAATGGCCTCCTTCTGTGTTGTATGATTCTATGAAAACCACTATAAACACACAAAGCCTACAATGTAATTGTGAACCAGTTCAAAGATGTAGCTTGTAGCTTATATTTGATACTCTATATTTATCTTGTTCAGGCACTGACGTGCTCAAACCCCTGTTCAATGCCCAATGACTTGTTCATTACTGTCTAAGTAATGGAGTCTCTGGGAACAGTAGTGCCTCCCATGGTTAGCCCAGTCATTGTTGCACTCAGATGGAATCGCTGATGTCTCCTCCACTCTGCTATGTTTACTGTCCTTTCATAGAAACATAGAAGATAGGAGCAGGAGTAGGTCATTCGGCCCTTCGAGCCTGCTCCGCCATTCAACGAGATCATGGCTGATCATCCAAACCCTAGCACCCGGTCCCTACACCGACAGCCATCCCACCCAAGCCCTATCCCCGTAACCCCACGTATTTAATCCCCCTAACTCTAAGGGTCAATTTATCATAGCCAATCAACCTAACCTGCACATCTTTGGACTGTGGGAGGAAACCGGAGCACCCGGAGGAAACCCACGCAAACACGGGGAGAATGTGCAAACTCCACACAGACAGTCGCCCGAGGCTGGATTTGAACCCGGGTCCCTGGCGCTGTGAGGCAACAGTGCTAACCACTATGCTACCTCAGTTTGAGGTGAAAAGGGGGCTGGTCAGTGATTATCCTGTCCAACCTCTGAGCGCTGTTTGCAGTTGAATACACCAGCTGCTGCAGGAAAAAAACTTCAGCGTGCAAGGTGAAATAACGAAAATCATTTCTGTAAACGGAGCGTTGATTCCCTCCTCCTGAAGGGGTGGATTCCTGGTAGGGGTACCGTTTACAGGCATCATGTGCCCTCCGATACCTCATCCAAGCGGGTGTTCTTCAGTTGTGAACCCAGTCAGTGAATGTCAGCAGACTATTCACCCACGGGAGGCACCACAGCTGTCCCCGATCCTGTCCTTACCCCAATGTCCACACACAAGTATTTTACATACGAACAATGACGGACAGGCAAAGACCCTCTGGTCCATTGAGCCTGTCCCACACAATTGCGATACCTTGTGTATCACAATATATACACTCCCCCACCCGAAACCATGTGATCTCCTGGGAGAGGTGAAAAACCAGGTACAAAACCCAGGTCAATTGGGGGAAACAAAAAGCTGAAAAATTCCTCTCCGACCCATCTTGGCGATCGAAACTAGTCCAGGAGATCACTTTGGCCCCGAATTTCCTGCAGCACCTACCTTCTGTAAGAGGTGATCTCCGCCCCAGCCAGAAACAAATCCAGCTCTTGCTTGAAGGAAGCAGGAGTCACTGGATAGTGATCAGGTGCGAGGACCCTGGCTGATCCCCCCCCCCCATCTCCCTAACTTCAGAGCATAAAGGCCAGTTGTAGCCCAACTGCTTAAAGTCAGCTAACACAGCACGGTACTGAACCTGAGACCTTCTCATCTAAGACTGTCTCGTCTAGTCTTCTGTGTTAGCTGTGGCTCAGTGGTAGCACTCTCTATAGGATTGTCGGTTCAAGTCCCACTCCAGTACATGACCACCTAATCTAGGCTGACACTGTCCAACTTAACGGAGTCCAGTGCTGATGATTGAAATCCAGAATCCTGTGGCAGCCATTGGCGGACAAACCACTTCCATTTCTTTGTAACGGCTAAAATAAAATCTAAATATCTCCCCCTCCCCCAAAGTATTGCCAGAATCATTTACCAAAGGAAAGATGGTGCAGTCTCAGAGCCTTCCCAATATAAATAATTAAAAAATGTAATGCAATCCGGGCACTGAGGTAAACACCTGTTACTGTGGGGAACAGCAGCTTAATTTCACCAGCGAGATTACTGGATGCAATCTGACTTGTCAGAGGTGCTGACTTTTGGAGAAAAGAAAGAAAGACTTGCATTTATATAGCGCTTTTCACGACCTCAGGACGTCCCAAAGCGTTTTACAGCCAATGAAGTATTTTTGAAGTGTGGTCATTGTTGTAATGTAGGAAACGCGGCAGCCAATTTGCACACAGCAAGCTCCCACAAGCAGCAATGTGATAATGACCAGATAATCTGTTTTTAGTGATGTTGGTTGAGGGATAAATATTGGCACCAGGACACCAGGAATAACTCCCCTGCTCTCCTTCGAAATAGTGCCATGGGATCTTTTACGTCCACTTGAGAGAGCAGACGGGGCCTCGGTTTAACGTCTCATCCGAAAGAGTCATTAAACTTAGGCTTGTTCAGGTGGACATAAAAATCCCATGGCACTATTTCGAAGAAGAGCAGGGGGGATTCTCCCCGGTGTCCTGGCCAATATTTATCCCTGAATCAACATCACTAACAAACAGATGATCTGGTCATTATCACATTGCTGTTTGTGGGAGCTTGCTGTGCGCAAATTGGCTGCTGCGTTTCCCACATTACAACAGTGACTACACTTCAATAGTACTTCATTGGCTGTAAAGGGCTTGGGGACGTCCTGAGGTTGTGAAAGGCGCTATAAAAATGCAAGTTCTTTATTGTCTGGGTCAGTTACATACGGTCTTTTACCAACTTAACGGAGTCCAGTGCTGATGATTGAAATCCAGAATCCTGTGGCAGCCATTGGGGGACGAACCACTTCCATTTCTTTGTAACGGCTAAAATAAAATCTAAATATCTCCCCCTCCCCCAAAGTATTGCCAGAATGATTTACCAAGGGAAAGATGGTGCAGTCTCAAAGCCTTCCCAATATATAAATAATAAAAAAATGTAATGCAATCCGGGCACTGAGGAAAACACCTGTTACTGTGGGGAACAGCAGCTTAATTTCACCAGCGAGATTACTGGATGCAATCTGACCCGAAGAGCTTTCACATCCTGCTCCATTTAGTGATTATGTGTCTAGATGCTTTATTAGATTCGCCATAATTCCCGATATTAATCTCGTGTAATGGAGATAGAAGCTGGGAGACGGAAAGAGAGACAGATGGAGACGAGGGTACATAAATGTAGAGAGGAAGTGCCGAAACCAAATGGAATATGCTGGGGGAAAAAAGGACAGATTAGGTTGCGACAGATTCCAGCAGGTATTTGGAACAGATATTGTGCAGCATACTCAGAGGCAAGCTATATAGATCTTCACTATTAATGGTGTGTCAAGGGCAGTGTTAAAATTATACAGGGGCTGAGGGAAGGGAAGAAAACACAATGAAACAGAGAAAAGGATGAGACAGCAATATAAAAAAAGGATGGGAGAGATACATGCAACAGAGTGAGTTCGGCCATAAAACAGAGCTCTGAGTCACTAGGGTGTGCTTGTGTTTCTGTGTTTGCCGAAGTCTGTGTGTGTGTCGGTGTCTCTGCGCCTATCCCTGCCTACAACAACAACTTGTATTTATATAGCGCCTTTAACATAGTAAAACGTCCCAAGGCGCTTCACAGACAAAAATTTGACACCGAGCCACATAAGGAGAAATTAGGGCAGGTGACCAAAAGCTTGGTCAAAGAGGTAGGTTTTAAGGAGCGTCTTAAATGAGTGAAGAGAGGCGGAGATGTTTAGGCAGGGAATTCCAGAGCTCAGGACCTAGGCAACAGAAGGCACGGCCACCAATGGTTGACCGATTATAATCAGGGATCCTCAAGAGGGCAGAATTGGAGGAGCGCAGATATCTCGGGGGGGGGGTGGGGTTTGTGGGGCTGAAGGGGGTTACAGAGATAGGGCGGGGCGAGGCCACGGAGGGATTTGAAAACAAGGATGAGAATTTTGAAATTGAGGCGTTGTTTAACCGGGAGCCAATGTAGGTCAGCGAGCACAGGGGTGATGGGCGAACGGGACTTGGTGCAAGTTAGGTGCCTATGCTGCTATATGTGTGTCATTGTTTAGTGTATCTGACAAAGGACAGAAACTGAGAGCAAGGTAGTCACAGACACCAGTGCTGGCAATCTACATTTACACAATATGCAATAAGGTTTAAAGACAGCACTGCAAGCCAGTATAGAGTAATGACAGATAAGGAAGAGAAAGAGGCGGAGAGGTTTAGAAAGTGAAATCCAGAGCTCAGGGCCTCGGCAGCTGAAGGCACGGCCACCAATGGCAGGGTGAAGGAATGCACATGAGGTCAGAGTTGGAGGAGCGCAGAGTTCTCGGAGGGTTGTAGGGCTGGAGGAGATTACAGAGATAGGGAGGGGCGAGGCCATGGAGGGATTTGAACACAAGGATGAGAATTTTTAAATGGCGGCGTTGCAGGACTGGGAGCCAATATAAGTCAGCGAACACAGGGGTGATGGGTGAACAGGACTTGGTGTGAGTTAGGTTACGGGGAGCAGAGTTTTGGAGCAATTGAAGTTTATCGAAGGTGGATAATGGAAGGCCGGCCAGGAGAGCATTGGAATAGTTGAGTCTGGAATGACAAAGGCAGGGATGAGGGTTTCAGCAGCAGATGAACTGAGCCAGTGGCGGAGACGGACGATGTTGCAGAGGTGGAAGTAGGCGGTCTTTGTGATGGAGTGGATATGGGGTCAGAAAATCAGCCCGTGGTCAAATAGGATGCTGAGGTTGTGAACAGTCAGGTTCAAAATGAGACAGTGGAGGGGAATGGAATCTGTAGCTAGGGAACTGAGTTTGTGGCTGCAAAACAAACTGCAGTTTTCAATAAAAAATTTAAATCTCAATAAATTCTCTCTCCTCTGAGTTCACTAGCCTCCTATCCTCCCTTAATCTCTCCCTTCATGTAAACTCCCCAACCCATATTCACGGCCACCCCCTCGACCTTGCCATCTCTCGTGGCCTCACTACTCCCATCGTGTCAATCGCAGATAAGGCCATCTCTGACCACTTCCTCAAATTGCCCTCGACCCACATCCCCCTTCCACCTTCCACTGCACCCCCACAACACTACTTCCTTCTGTGTCCGCCCCTGGAAAAAACTCTCTCCCAACTCTCTTACAACTGCACTTATGAAATCCCAACTGTCCAGCCTTTGGCCCTCCATTCACCATGACATTTCTGTGCAACCACACCCTCACCACCACCTTTGATGCGCTAGTCTCTATTAAAACAATTACTCTCTCTCTCACACTGGCCATTCCCCCTGGTAGGGCTCTTATCTTCGCTCCCTTAACCCCAAGGTACGCAGACTCGAACGGATATGGCGGACAACTGGTTTAGCCATTCACCGCCAGATCTGGCTGGACCACATACTGGACCCTGCTCTCGTCTGCCAAAATTGCCCACTATTCCAGAATCATTCTGGAATGCAACGATAAACCCCGGCTTCTATTCGCCACTGCTAACCGTCTTCTTAAACCCCTCTCCCCTGTCTCCTCCACCCTCACCTCCGATAACAAGTGTGAGGAGCTCATGGACTTCTTTGTCTCTAAGATTGAGACCATCCGATCAGCTGCCTCTGCCACTTTCCTTCCTTCCCCTAGCCCACTGGGCCAAACTTCCTCTAAGGTTCTCCCCTGCCCTAGCCCAGAACTCTCATCTTTCTCCAGTTTCTCTCCGATCTCCCCTCATGACCTCTCCGCGCTAATCTTGTCCATGAGACCCACCTCCTGCTCCCTCGACCCTATTCCCACCAAACTGCTGACCACCCAACTTCCTTTTCTGGCTCCCAAGTTAGCTGATATTGTTAACAGTTCTCTCTGCTCGGGTACTGTCCCCCTCTCCCTCAAATCTGCCATCAACATCCCTCTCCTCAAAAAAACAACCCTTGACCCCTCCGTCCTTGCAAACTACCGCCTCATCTCCAACCTCCCTTTCCTCTCCAAAGTGTTGTCGCCTCCCAAATCCGTGCCCATCTTTCCCGCAACTCCATGTTTGAATCCTTCCAATCAAGTTTCCGCCCCTTGCCACAGTACCGAAACGGCTCTCACCAAAGTCACAAATGACATCATTTGTGACTGTGACAAAGGTAAACTATCCCTCCTCGTCCTTCTTGACTTGTCTGCAGCCTTTGACAAGGTTGACCACTCCATCCTTCTCCAACGCCTCTCCACCGTCGTCCAGCTGGGTGGGACTGCACTCGCCTGGTTCCATTCTTATCTATCTAATCGTAGCCAGAGAATCACCTGCAACGGCTTCTCTTCCCGCTCCCGCATCGTTGTCTCTGGTGTCCCCCAAGGATCTATCCTTGGCCCCCTCCTATTTCTCATCTACATGCTGCCCCTTGGCGACATCATCCGAAAACACAGCGTCAGTTTCCACATGTACGCTGACGCCACCCAGCTCTACCTCACTACCTCTTCTCTCGACCCCTCCAGTCTCTAAATTGTCAGACTGCTTGTCCGACATACAGTTCTGGATGAGCAGAATTTTTCTCCAATTAAATATTGGGAAAACCAAAGCCATTGTTTTCAGTCGCCGCCAGAAACTCTGTTCCCTAGCCACTGACTCCATCCCTCTCCCTAACATCTGTCTGAGGCTGAACCACACTGTTCGCAACCTTGGTGTCATATTTGACCCTGAAATGAGCTTCCGACCATATATCTGCGGCATAACTAAGACGGCCTATTTCCACCTCCGTAACATCGCCCGTCTCCGCCCTTGCCTCAGCTCATCTGCTGCTGAAACCCTCATCCATGCCTTTGTTACCTCTAGACTTGACTATTCCACCGCACTCCTGGCTGGCCTCCCACATTCCACCCTACGTAAACTTAAAGTCATCCAAAACTCAGCTGCCCGTGTCCTAACTCGCACCAAGTCCCGTTCGCCCATCACCCCTGTGCTCGCTGACCTACATTGGCTCCCGGTTAAGCAACGCCTCAATTTCAAAATTCTCATCCTTGTTTTCAAATCCCTCCATGGCCTCGCCCCTCCCTATCTCTGTAATCTCCTTCAGCTCCACAACCCGAGATATCTACGCTCCTCTAATTCTGCCCTCTTGGGCATCCCTGATTATAATCGCTCAACCATTGGCGGCCGCGCCTTCTGTTACCTAGGCCCCAAGCTCTGGAATTCCCTCCCTAAACCTCTCCGCCTCTCTACCTCTCTTTCCTCCTTTAAGACGCTTCTTAAAACCTACCTCTTTGACCAAGCTTTTGCTCACCCGCCCTAATTTCTCCTTATGTGGCTCAGTGTCAATTTTTTTTTGTTTGATAATGCTCCTGTGAAGCACCTTGGGATGTTTTACTATGTTAAAGGCGCTATATAAATACAAATTGTTGGTGTTGTTGTAACTCGGGGATCAGTGCAGGGGTTGGTTGGCGGTCCCGAGTTTGAATTCAAGCTCACTCTGCTGCTTGTAAGAGCTCTACATCAACTATGTTTGGTCAGTCTCAACCCAAGGGCCGTGTTTCCGCAAGGGGCCCCTCCCAAACTCTAGCCGCAACTTCGCCGGAAGATCGGCGGAGCCCTGGAGAAATGGTGGAAACAGCTGTTTCCCAGGGTTTTTGCCAAAGTTACGTTGGGAGATCAGGAGAAACCCGGCGGAAATTCTACTCCCCAGTTTCTAGTGACTCTAGGCCCACAGCATAAAAAATGAAAGGATGAACAGGCTGGGGCTCTTTGCTCCAGAAAAGAGAAGGCTGAGGGGTGAGCTGATAGAGGTCTTCACGATTATGAAAGGGTTCGATAGGGTAGACGTAGAGAAGATGTTTCCACTTGTGGGGGAGACCAGAACTAGGGGCCATAAATATAAGATAGTTACTAATAAATCCAATAAGGAATTCAGGAGAAAATTCTTTACTCAGAGAGTGGTGAGAATGTGGAACTCGCTACCACAGGGAGTAGTTGAGGCGAATGATATAGATGCATTTAAGGGGAAGCTAGATAAACACTTGAGGGAGAAAGGAATAGAAGGCTATGTTGATGGGGTGAGATGAAGAGGGGTGGGAGGAGACGCGAGTGGAGCATAAACACCAGCAGGGAGCAGTTGGGCCGAGTGGCCTGTTTCTGTGCTGTACATTCTATGTACTCTTGATGAGGCTCTAAATGGGTAATCTTGTTCAGAGAGGCAACATGACTGCTGGTGTTAGAAATGAGAAGAAAATGTCACGCTAATACCCTTGAGGGGGCATGTAGCAGTACATTTATAAAATCCTTTGCTATTTCCCCCTCAGCGGGTCAGGCAGCATCTGTGGAGAGAGAAACAGAGTTAACGTTTCAGGTCGATGACCCTTCGTCAGAACTGGAAAAAGCTGGAGATGGAACAGATTTTTAAGCAAGTGCAGGGGCAGGGAGAGGGGGAGGGGAGGAAAGAACAGAAGGGAAGGTCTGTGATAGGGTGGAAGGCAGGAGAGATTAAAAGACAAAAGGGATGATGGTGCAAGGCAAAAGGAGATGGTAATGGGACAAGTTAAGAAACAAATGATGGGTCTAGAGGAGGTGTAAATGGGAATGGCAGAATCATTAGCAGCACCTGCTGTCCAAGAAAATAGGCGCAGTGGTTATGATCTGAAATTGTTGAACTCGATGTTGAGTCCAGAGGGCTGTAAAGTGCCTAATCGAAAGAGCAGGTGCTGTTCCTCAAGCTTATGTTGAGCTTCATTGGAACAGTGTAAGAGGCTGAGGACAGAGAGATCAGAGTGGGAGCGGAACGGAAAATTCAAGGGGCAAGCGACCAGAAGTTCAGGATGATGCTTGTGGACTGAACGGAGGTGTTCCGCAAAGTGATCACCCAATCCGCGTTTGGTCTCCCCAATGTAGAGGAGACCGCATCGTGAGCAGCGAATACAGTATAGTAAGTTCATACTCTCTTCTGGCCGTTCTAACCTCCTTTCTTGCTCCCTCGTCCACTTGATTTTCTGTGTGTGTCAAAAGCCCTAAATTTGTCATATGCCTCTTTAAGTCTCATTTTAATTAGTGCCAGCAAAGCATCATTGGCAACTTTTCAAGGGCAACTAGGGATGGGCAATAAATGCTGCCCACATCCCATGAACGAATAAAAAAAAGTGGGGAGATGGGGATGGGGTGGGACAAACTGCCCCGTCACCTTATCGATCTGGGTAGAATCCAGTCCCGATAGAATCATAGAACCATAGAATGATACAGCACAGAAGGAGGCCATTCGGCCCATCGTGCCTGTGCCAGCTCTTTGAAAGAGCTGTCCAATTAGTCCCACTCCCCGGCTCGTTCCCCCGTAGCCCTGCACATTTTTCCTTTTAAGTATTTATCCAATTCCCTTTTGAAAGTTAATGTTGAATCTGCTTCCACCCCCCTTTCAGGCAGTGCGTTCCAGATCACAACCACTTGCTGAGTAAAAAAATGAAATCTCTCTTTACGCTTGCCTGATCTATCCTGTCCGGTATCTATTTGATGTTGACACCGAGTGCAAGGAAACATATCCTTACACTGATACCCGGCACCTTGATAAAGGCAAGCACCCTTCCAAAAAAATTAACCACTATTAGAATGTACAGGCCTCAAACAGTTAGCAGTGTTAGTATTTAAGCTGAATTTGTGGTATTTGTCCCCAGTCCTGAAGAGACCCCTTTTGTCCCTCTTGATGTTTTTTAAGATCAAAGGCTTTCCTGCTCTTCAATTCACTCCTCGCACACTGCCAGATTCCGCACCCCCCACCCCACCCCCTCAGCTCTAGCCCCATGGGAAAGAAGACATTCACAGCTCTATGCAGATTCCAGTCTGCTGCCTGAAGCTGAGGTCATCGCCCCATTATAAAAAACTGCCACAAATCACATCCACAAAGCAAAGCTTTCACTGCCGAGGGGTCTATTCATCAGCACTTCCCAGTAGTGACCTGCCCCACTCACTCCCTCAGTCAGGAACCATCACTGTGGCTTTTAAAAGATGTGGGGGAAGGGAGAGGCTGACTGCTCAGGGAGTGAGGTAATCTGGCAGATGGTGTTTGACAGGACAGGCTCGTTGATGGCAGCTGATCTGTCTGTCCGCTAGAATACGTGAACGGTTAAAAAAAAGACGTGAATGTTCCCACGGCAGCTGCAACTCACAGTGAAATGTTGGTGTGTTCTTCGTGTTCAGTGCTCCCAGATCATTGATCAGACTGCACACACTCGCACCGCCCCACCCGCCTCTCCTCCAATGATCTCCCCTCCACTTAAGGTGCTGATTCTTGCTGGGTGCCAGCAACGCCTCGTCCATCTGGCCATTCTTCCTCGATGAACCTGGAAGGTAAGTGTCAGCAAGCTACTCGACTGTGGGGGCATCACAGCCGAGACCAGTGCTGTTCCTGTTGCACATCCAGTGCAGTTTCCAGCATGGGCCACACGGTAGCGATCAGGAGTGGCTGATTTTCCTTCCCCATTTCCTAGCCCTAAAATATCATTTTCCTCTATTTATTTGTTAGAAATCACACACATACAAAAGAGAGAAGAAGAAAGAGAGAATTTGTATTTCCATCGCGCCTTTCACACCCTCAGGACGTCCCAAAGCACTTTACAGCCAATGAAGTACTTTTTGAAGTGTAGTCACTGTTGTAATGTGGGAAACGCAGCAGCCAAATTGCGCACAGCAAGCTCCCACAAACAGCAATGTGATAAGGACCAGATGAGAAATTGGGTGAGTAGTGCCACCTGTTAGCGCCTAAAGAGGCAGTCAGTGGCTGTAGCGTCACTGGCTGCGTCTCCCGCGATATTCAGCAGGGGCGCTAATGGTGGCGTTAGGCATTAGCGCTGCACCGCCACCGATGACGTCATCGGTGTGCGCAGCGCCCCATTCGCGCCCCGTTCGCGATATTTGGTAGCGAACGGCGCAGTTGCGCCGTTCGCTACCCGCGCCCGGTTCACGGGGCCTTACTGTGCCGGCAGCGGCGCAAGTTAAGGTGGAGGAGCGGGGCGGCCGCCTTTTTCGGCGGCCGCCTGCCAGGCCCTCCGTCCCCGGCCTCCTAACCCCCCCCCCCCCCCGCGGCATTGCCGGCTGTTTCCCGAGAGCCCGGCACTTCTCCTTGGTGCTGGGCTCATTTGCCGGCACTCGCGAGTGGGGATCGCGCTGTTGCAGGTACCTCCCCTTAACAGTGGGAGGAAGGCCTGCAGTACCGCAGCGTGCCGTGCCGCAGCGTGTGGCGCTGCGGCACATTGCGCTGCGATATTCAGTTTCAGCGCCCTAAGAGGGACGCGGAGCGCCTCGAGCCTCGCCCCGTGTCCCTCGAGGAGCAATGAAACTGAATATCTGACGATCGCTAAAGCCTCGAACGCTGCGCTAAATCCTGCGCTCAGGCGACTTTTGCGCCACTTTGGCGCCCCAACCCAATTTCTAGGCCAAGGATAAATATTGGCCCAGGACACCGGGGAGAACTCCCCTGCTCTTCTTCCAATAGTGCCATGGGATATTTTACATCCACCTGAGAGAGCAGATGGGGACTTGATTTAACGTCTCATCCGAAAGACGGCACCCCCAACAGTGGAGCGCTCCCTCAGTATCTTCACTGGGAGTGTCAGCCTAGATTTTTGTGCTCAAGTCTCCCTGCTAAGCAACAGGGATTAGACTTCACAGCATGGGTGGGCAATATTACAGGACCGCCATCTTGAAACAGGCCTGCAATGTAAGTAGGCCATATGAAAGAGAGAGGAAGTGAGAAATAGAATGAAAGAGATGAAGGAGCAAGCAAGGAACAGGCTGAGAGAGTGAGCAAGAGATAGGGTGAAGGACACGGGGTGATAGTGCGAGCAAGAGATCAGGTGAGAGCGAGCGAAAGACAGAGTGAGAGACAACTAGAATTTCATAATTTTCAATTTGATGACTACAAAATGTCAAGTCTGACACTGAGGTCTGAAAAGTGAGTCAGGTCTGACAGAGGGGGGAGGAATTTGTCAAACCAATGTCCCACTGCTCTAACAACATGACGTATTGAATGGCAAGGAAAATTAGAACAATTTATTCATTCTGTACGAAAAGAGTTACCGGAATTACTTCAATCCGTGGCAAATAAACTTCTTAGACAAAATGTTAACTTTGTTATTGACTGGGATTCTACACCGACATGGCAACTGTACAACGTAGTCCTTTATACACAGGACGTGCAGGCCAATGAATAGGCATCACACTTCCAAATACATGCAAACTCAACTAATCCGAACTGAGGGTGAGGGGCACAGTATAAAACCTATTGTGACGTGTTTCAATCATGAACAATCGTTGTTGAATTAAACTTTAAACACTAAATAGAAAGCATGTACGTGTTTCTCACTTCAATAGCACAGAGATTAAATACCAGCCCACAGTAACTGACCATTTACACCGGTGCCCACAGTAACTGACCATTTACACCGGTGCCCACAGAAACTGACCATTTACACCGGTGCCCACAGTAACTGACCATTTACACCGGTGCCCACAGTAACTGACCATTTACACCGGTGCCCACAGTAACTGACAATTTACACCGGTGCCCACAGTAACTGACGATTTACACCGGTGCCCACAGTAACTGACAATTTACACCGGTGCCCACAGTAACTGACGATTTACACCGGTGCCCACAGTAACTGACGATTTACACCGGTGCCCACAGTAACTGACCATTTACACCGGTGCCCACAGTAACTGACCATTTACACCGGTGCCCACAGAAACTGATCATTTACACCGGTGCCCACAGTAACTGACCATTTACACCGGTGCCCACAGTAACTGACCATTTACACTGGTGCCCACAGTAACTGACCATTTACACCGGTGCCCACAGTAACTGACCATTTACACCGGTGCCCACTGTAGTGTATGTGCCTTTCAGAGCCCCAGGTGTGCTGTAATGCCGGTAATGGCCACTCGGGCTATATAAGCCTGTATATTGTGTATATCCGTTAGAACCCCCCCCAGACTTTGCTTAGTAAACACCTATGAACCAACTCCTGTCTTCAGTGTCTTTATCAACACACGGACACTACAGTGGCGACGAAGTGGAAACGGACTTACCTGCAATTCAAGGACATCGATTCCTCGGGCGTCCAGAACACTCAAGAAGTGAGAGAAGCTGTGGTTTCACCAGCTGGCCAAGCTGGTGGCAGGTACTGCGCTAATCCTTCCTGGGCGTCAGGCTGGGGCTCCAGCGGCTGGCTCTACAGCTGAGACAGGCAGCGAAATCGGAGGCAAGCAATAACGGACTGGGAGGGAGCACTCAGGAGACGGCCGGCGCGGCAAGCAGGTCAGCGTTCAGACCTGCAGGGAAAGTCCGGCGGGAACGAGTCTCCAACTGTAAACAAATAAAATTAAAAATTTAAAAAAAACAGAACGGAAACCGCGGGAAACAGCGTTGTCATCGGCAGCAGCAGCGGGAAAGCGCCATATCTTTGCTGCTGAAAAGAAAGAAAAGCGCGGGAAGCACCATATCTTTTCTGAAATGCCTAAGTCTGGCAATATTGATGCTTTTGATAGCGAAATAGAGGATTGGACCACATACGTGGAAAGAGTAGAGGTATATTGCACTGCAAATGGAATAGAAGATGAAAAAAAAAGCTTCAGTACTGCTGAACCTAATAGGCGCAAAGGCATACGGGCTGTTACAAAATTTAATCACTCCAGCCAAACCAAAGGACAAGAATTTTAAAGAAATTGTTGATACCCTGCAGGAGCACTTAAACCCAACACCGCTGCTGATAGCGGAACGATTCAAATTCTTCAAGAGAAATCAACACAAGAATGAAAGTAACGCTGATTACCTAACCGAATTAAGAAAGCTATCAAAGTACTGCCAATTCGGGGCAGGACTAGCAGATTATCTTCGAGACAAATTCGTTTGCGGTCTCTTAAGTGAAGGAACACAAAAAAGGCTGCTTTCTGAAAAAGATTTAACATTGGACAAAGCTTTCAGTATGGCTGTATCATACGAAGCAGCAGCAAGAGGAGCTGCAGAGATACAACAAAAGACACAGGACTTCGGCACCCATGAAATGACACAGGGTTTCGAAAGATGTTATCGCTGCGGCAGATCCACCCATAACCAGAAGGACTGCTGGTTCAAGGACAAAGCATGCAGGCAATGCGGAAAGATTGGACACATTGCACGGGTATGCCGATCTGGACAAAATAAATCCACAGACAGAAAAAAAAAAATCAATAAAGGAAAGTACAGGAAGGTACAAATGATGACGGACAGTAGCTCCGAAGACCAGAAGAGTGATAGCGACTCCGAAAACAAGAGACTAAGCTGTCTCAAATTACATAATGTACTTGCCAAAGATGATTACCAAACCATTTGGGTTACCCTCACGATAGCAGGGTCCCCTGTTAAAATGGAGCTAGATACAGGATCAGCTCTAACCGTAATAAATCGACGGGATTACGAGAGGCTATTTTCGCATATACCTCTAAAAGACACATCCATTATCTTAAAAACATATACGGGGCAGAAAGTATACCCCAAAGGAAAAATAAGGGTGCCTGTTGTATACAACGGCAAAGAAATACAAAAGTTGTATTTATACATTCTACAAAATGGTGGTCCACCGTTGTTGGGACGTGAATGGATCAGAAAGATACGTTTAGACTGGCACTCCATTCAGGCACTGACGGTGACCAGTAAGAAAATAAACAATGATGACATCATACCTGAACGATTAAAAGACATCTTGGCCAACGCCAAAGAAGTGTCTCAAGAGAAACTAGGAACCTTGAAAGGCATCACCGCCTCAATAAAAGTGGAAGATGCAGCAATTCCCAATATTTTTAAGGCAAGACCGGTGCCATACGCAATTCGTCCAGCAGTCGAGGCAGAGCTGGAGAATTTGGAAAAGGCAGGCGTATTATCCAAAATAGATTGGAGCGAGTGGGCAACACCCATCGTTCCAGTCATGAAAAAAGCATTGAATAATGATAAATCTGAAGAACAGAGAAAAATTTGCATCTGTGGAGACTTCAAGGTGACTGTAAACCCGGTCCTTCACACAGTACAGTATCCTCTTCCGAGGATAGAAGATATTTTCGCCTCGCTATCCGGAGGGAAACGTTTCACCAAAATTGACTTGGCACAGGCATATCTACAGATGGAGGTTGAGGAGGCCTCTAAAAAGTATCTCACGATAAACACACACAAAGGCCTGTACCAGTACAATCGACTGGTTTTTGGAGTAGCATCAGCTCCAGCTATCTGGCAAAGAGCTATGGAGCAAGTCCTGCAAGGGATTCCGGGGACTCAATGCTACCTAGATGACATCCTTGTAACAGGAGAAAATGACAACGAGCACCTTGCCAATTTGGAGCAGGTGCTCACTAGGCTGAAAGAACGGGGCCTACGAGCAAATCGCCCCAAGTGCGAATTTTTCCAAAATCAGATATCATATTGTGGCCACATAATTAATAAGGAAGGGTTGCATAAGTCACCTGAAAAAATTGAAGCGGTCATAAAAGCCCAGCACCTGAAAATGTTTCACAATTAAGGTCGTTCCTGGGATTAATAAATTACTATCATAAATTTTTACCGAACATATCAACTCTTCTACACCCTCTTAATGAACTTCTACAAACAGGAGTGATTTGGAAATGGAGCGAAGACTGTAAACGTGCCTTCCATAAATGCAAAGACTTAATCACATCCGAAGAAGTTTTGGCTCATTACAACCCATCACTGCCAATCAGACTGGCGTGCGATGCATCCCCTTACGGCATAGGAGCAGTATTATCCCATAAATTCCCTGATGGCTCAGAACGGCCGATAGCTTTTGCGTCACGCTCATTAAACTCAGCTAAGCGTAACTATGCCCAAATCGACAGGGAAGCACTCAGCCTGGTATGGGGAGTGAAGAAATTCAACCATTACCTACACGGACAAAAATTTACCTTGTTGACCGACCATCAACCCCTCATCTCCATATTCAACCCTAAAAAGGGTGTTCCCATTATGACAGCGCAAAGGCTACAGAGGTGGTCCCTTTTTCTAGGGGCACACCAATACAACATAGAATACAAAGGATCAAAACAGCATGGGAATGCTGACGGTTTATCGCGCCTACCGTTGCCAACGGTAGAAGAGGCACCTACAGTAGACCCAGTAGAGATGTTCCACTCTACCATAGTGGAATGTCTACCAGTAACAAATTCTGCCATTGAAAGGGAGACGAGAAATGACCCAACTCTCTCACGGGTCTACGATTTAACAGTGAAGGGATGGCCAGCACATGGCGAACCACTGTTGCCAGCATTCTCGCAAAGAAGAGAACAGCTGTCAGTGTGCCGAGGAACCTTGATGTGTGGATCCAGAGTGGTGATTCCACCCAAACTCCAGGATAAAGTGCTAAAGGAGCTTCACGAGGGGCATCTGGGTGGAGTGAAAATGAAGAACCTAGCTAGGGCGTTTGTATGGTGGCCAGGTATTGATGGAGACATCGAAGAAATGACCAAGAGCTGCCTAGGATGCCAGAAGGTCCAAAACGCTCCACCACAAGCCCCTCTACATCCATGGGAGTGGCCCTCATCTCCCTGGCAAAGGGTGCACATCGACTTTGCTGGTCCATTTATGGACTCAATGTTCTTAATCGCGGTTGATGCACACTCCAAGTGGCCGGAGGTAATAAAGATGTCCTCCACCACCACGGAAAAAACCATCACAGTATTAAGGACCATATTTGCCAGGAATGGGCTGCAGGAACAGATATGTTCTGATAATGGACCGCAATTTGTGTCCGAAGAATTCAGAAAGTTCTTAAAAAACAATGGGGTTAAGCACTACACGTCCACCCCATACCATCCCGCCACCAATGGATTGGCTGAAAGGTTTGTCCAGACCTTCAAGAAGGCCATAAAGGCCATGGGTAATGAAGACATAAAACTTCAGCACAAGGTGGATAACTTCTTATTCGCATACAGGAATGCAACACATATGGTTACCAACCAAACTCCCGCCATGATGTTCTTCAATAGAAACCTAAGATGCCGGCTGGATTTGGTCAAGCCCAACATCAGAAGGGACGTGGAGAACCGGCAGTTTCAAGGCATGAATGAAAGGCCAACTAGAACCTTCCAGATAGGTCAACAAGTTTTGGCCCGGGACTACCGTACCGAGAAATGGCAGCCTGGAACTATCTGCACACGACTAGGACCACTGATGTATACCGTGGACATCGGAGAAAGCATAATAAGGCGCCATGCTGACCAAATCATAAAGTCATCCGAAAAGGGACAACCTACACCACAACTCTATACGTCTAACGATGAAGTAGAGATACCCATATCTACCTCCGATCCGGTGATACTGGAACCCGATGAACCCGACACTAGCATTCAAGCCGAATCAGCCTTGCCAAAAGAACCTACTACACCACCAGAAACTACTACACCCCCGAGGCGTTATCCGGACCGAGTCAGGAAGCCTCCTGAGAGACTGACTTATAATTAATTAACTACAGCAATGTGTATATTATATTTCTTATATATTGTAATTAATAATTACTTAAAATATGATGTACTGGTTAGCTAAAAGGGGAGGAATTGTAGTGTATGTGCCTTTAAGAGCCCCAGGTGTGCTGTAATGCCGGTAATGGCCACTCGGGTTATATAAGCCTGTATATTGTGTATATCCGTTAGAACCCCCCCCAGACTTTGCTTAGTAAACACCTATGAACCAACTCCTGTCTTCAGTGTCTTTATCAACACACGGACACTACACCCACAGTAACTGACCATTTACACCGGTGCCCACAGTAACTGACCATTTACACCGGTGCCCACAGTAACTGGCCATTTACACCGGTGCCCACAGTAACTGACCATTTACACCGGTGCCCACAGTAACTGACCATTTACACCGGTGCCCACAGTAACTGACCATTTACACCGGTGCGCACAGTAACTGACCATTTACACCTGTGCCCACAGTAACTGACCATTTACACCGGTGCCCACAGTAACTGACCATTTACACCGGTGCCCACAGTAACTGACGATTTACACCGGTGCCCACAGTAACTGACCATTTACACCGGTGCCCACAGTAACTGGCCATTTACACCGGTGCCCACAGTAACTGACCATTTACACCGGCGCCCACAGTAACTGACCATTTACACCGGTGCCCACAGTAACTGGCCATTTACACCGGTGCCCACAGTAACTGACCATTTACACCGGCGCCCACAGTAACTGGCCATTTACACCGGTGCCCACAGTAACTGACCATTTACACCGGTGCCCACAGTAACTGACCATTTACACCGGTGCCCACAGTAACTGGCCATTTACACCTGTGCCCACAGTAACTGACCATTTACACCGGTGCCCACAGTAACTGACAATTTACACCGGTGCCCACAGTAACTGACCATTTACACCGGTGCCCACAGTAACTGACCATTTACACCGGTGCCCACAGTAACTGACCATTTACACCTGTGCCCACAGTAACTGACCATTTACACCGGTGCCCACAGTAACTGGCCATTTACACCGGTGCCCACAGTAACTGACAATTTACACCGGTGCCCACAGTAACTGACCATTTACACCTGTGCCCACAGTAACTGACCATTTACACCGGTGCCCACAGTAACTGACCATTTACACCTGTGCCCACAGTAACTGACCATTTACACCGGTGCCCACAGTAACTGACCATTTACACCGGTGCCCACAGTAACTGACCATTTACACCGGTGCCCACAGTAACTGACCATTTACACCGGTGCCCACAGTAACTGACCATTTACACCGGTGCCCACAGTAACTGACCATTTACACCGGTGCCCACAGTAACTGACCATTTACACCGGTGCCCACAGTAACTGACCATTTACACCGGTGCCCACAGTAACTGACAATTTACACCGGTGCCCACAGTAACTGACCATTTACACCTGTGCCCACAGTAACTGACCATTTACACCGGTGCGCACAGTAACTGACCATTTACACCGGTGCGCACAGTAACTGACCATTTACACCGGTGCCCACAGTAACTGACCATTTACACCGGTGCCCACAGTAACTGACCATTTACACCGGTGCCCACAGTAACTGACCATTTACACCGGTGCCCACAGTAACTGACCATTTACACCGGTGCCCACAGTAACTGACCATTTACACCGGTGCCCACAGTAACTGACCATTTACACCGGTGCCCACAGTAACTGACCATTTACACCGGTGCCCACAGTAACTGACCATTTACACCGGTGCCCACAGTAACTGACCATTTACACCGGTGCCCACAGTAACTGACCATTTACACCGGTGCCCACAGTAACTGACCATTTACACCGGTGCCCACAGTAACTGACAATTTACACCGGTGCCCACAGTAACTGACCATTTACACCTGTGCCCACAGTAACTGACCATTTACACCGGTGCCCACAGTAACTGACCATTTACACCGGTGCCCACAGTAACTGACCATTTACACCGGTGCCCACAGTAACTGACCATTTACACCGGTGCCCACAGTAACTGACCATTTACACCTGTGCCCACAGTAACTGACCATTTACACCGGTGCCCACAGTAACTGACCATTTACACCGGTGCCCACAGTAACTGACCATTTACACCGGTGCCCACAGTAACTGACCATTTACACCGGTGCCCACAGTAACTGACCATTTACACCGGTGCCCACAGTAACTGACAATTTACACCGGTGCCCACAGTAACTGACCATTTACACCTGTGCCCACAGTAACTGACCATTTACACCGGTGCGCACAGTAACTGACCATTTACACCGGTGCGCACAGTAACTGACCATTTACACCGGTGCCCACAGTAACTGACCATTTACACCGGTGCCCACAGTAACTGACCATTTACACCTGTGCCCACAGTAACTGACCATTTACACCGGTGCCCACAGTAACTGACCATTTACACCGGTGCCCACAGTAACTGACCATTTACACCGGTGCCCACAGTAACTGACCATTTACACCGGTGCCCACAGTAACTGACCATTTACACCGGTGCCCACAGTAACTGACCATTTACACCGGTGCCCACAGTAACTGACCATTTACACCGGTACCCACAGTAACTGACCATTTACACCGGTGCCCACAGTAACTGACCATTTACACCGGTGCCCACAGTAACTGACCATTTACACCGGTGCCCACAGTAACTGACAATTTACACCGGTGCCCACAGTAACTGACCATTTACACCTGTGCCCACAGTAACTGACCATTTACACCGGTGCGCACAGTAACTGACCATTTACACCGGTGCCCACAGTAACTGACCATTTACACCGGTGCCCACAGTAACTGACCATTTACACCAGTGCCCACAGTAACTGACCATTTACACCGGTGCCCACAGTAACTGACCATTTACACCGGTGCGCACAGTAACTGACCATTTACACCGGTGCCCACAGTAACTGACCATTTACACCGGTGCCCACAGTAACTGACCATTTACACCGGTGCCCGCAGTAACTGACCATTTACACCAGTGCCCACAGTAACTGACCATTTACACCGGTGCCCACAGTAACTGACCATTTACACCTGTGCCCACAGTAACTGACCATTTACACCGGTGCCCACAGTAACTGACCATTTACACCGGTGCCCACAGTAACTGACCATTTACACCGGTGCCCACAGTAACTGACCATTTACACCGGTGCCCACAGTAACTGACCATTTACACCGGTGCCCACAGTAACTGACCATTTACACCAGTGCCCACAGTAACTGACCATTTACACCGGTGCCCACTGTAATTGCCCATTACTTTGGTTGAGAAATAAATGATAGCCAGGACACCACTCCCCTGCTCTTATTCAAATATATGTCCACCTGAGAAGGCAGACAAGGCCTTGGTTTAACGTCTGATTCAACAGTGCAGCACTCTGTCAGCCTGGATTATGCGCTCAAGTTCCATGGAGTGGGACTATGGACCCACAACCTTCTGTATCAGAGGTGAAGGTGCTATCAACTGAGCCACAGCTGACAATCAAATGCAACAAACTTACTATAATAGCAAAATACTGCAGATGCTGGAAATCTGAAATAACAACAGAAAATGCTGGAAATACTCAGCAGAGCAGGCAGCATCCGTGGAGAGAGAGACAGAGTTTAATGTTTCAGGTCTGGGACCCTTCATCAGAACTGGAAAAAAGCAGGAAAAGGAATAGATGGTGAAGCAAGTTAGGGGCTGGGAAGAGGGGGAGGGGATGAAAGAACAAAAGGGAAGGTCTGTGATAGGATGGAAGGCAGGAGAGATTAAGAGACATTGAGAGATATTCAAGGCGAGAGGAGGTGGTAATGGGACAGGTTAAAAAACAAAGGATGGCTCTAGATGGGGTGTGAATTGCGCTGGCAGAATGAAAGACAGCTGCCCTGTGGGAGGGAAGAAAAAAGGCCAAACAAAAGTGTGGATAAAAAAATAATAAAAAATGTGTATATATGTGATAGGGGTCGAGGTTATGATCTGAAATTGTGACCCCGCCGGCTTCAGGCAGGCGTACTTGCTGCTTGCTCAGAAGAGCAGGTTGAGATTAAAGACTGTAGGATCTAAGCGGGACATCAACGAGTAAGTCTCTCTCTCTCAGATTTATATATCACTTTGTCTGTGTGTGTCTCTCTCTACCTTTGACGTTGTCTCTATATCTTCCCTTCCTTCTGCCTGTCTCTCTTCCTGGCCCTCCCTGGTGCAGATTTTGAACCAGGTTTTCTGGCCTCTGCATTTCATACTTTCTGCTCTTGAATTTCTTCCTCAGAAATTCAAAATTGGCCTCAGCCCTCGCTAGGTTATTGTGTAGGGCCTTCACACATGGAGTAACACTGTGGCTAACTGAACCTCGTCCACCCGAATGCTTGAATCATTGTAACCACGTCAAAGGTTCCGTTTATGCAGCCTTCCCCAGAATTGTTTCTCCGCACAAGGAGGGCTTTGTCTATGGTCGTCGACCTCTTTGAGCAAACTGCTGGCTCTGAGTTCCCATGGCAACTGCTGGAAGGGGTGGTGCAGAGCAAATGCCGAGCTCTTGACAGACAGAGAAGGATGATTTCACAAGGACAAGGTTTCACATGGAGGGGTGATTGTTCAGGAGAATAACAGCATAGAGAGAAACTTCTAATTAGTGCTTGGTGCCTTTGTATGAAGAACGAGAAAGATTTGGGGGTGGGGGGGTTGGAGAGATATGGCCAGTTCCCCCTAAACTTTTAAAACTATTTCTGAAAGAACCTATTTACGATTTTGCCAGAAATAGTGACCAGAGTTAATTCAATGAATCTGTTACATTGTAGGCTTATACCAAAAAAGAACCATGAAAGCTGCCGGATTGTTGTAAAAACTCAACTGGTTCACGACTGGTCTGGGCCTACATGTGACATAGAAACATAGACATAGAAGATAGGAGCAGGAGTAGGCCATTCGGCCCTTCGAGCCTGCTCCGCCATTCAATGCGATCATGGCTGATCATCGAAATTCAGTACCCTGTCCCTGCCTTCTCCCCATATCCCTTGATCCCTTTAGCCTTAAGAAATATATCCAACTCCTTCTTGAATATATTTAATGAACTGGCCTCCACCGCCCTCTGTGTGGTAGAGAATTCCACAGGTTCACCACTCTCTGGGTGAAGAAATTCCTCCTCATTTCAGTCCTAAATGGTTTACCCCTTATCCTTAGACTATGACCCCTGGTTCTGGACTCCCCGGCCATCAGAGACATCCTTCCTGCATCTAGTCTGTCCAGGCCTGACAGAATTTTATAGGTTTCGATGAGATCCCCTCTCAATCTTCTAAACTCCAGTGAGTATAAGCCCAATCGACACAATCTCTCCTCATACGTCATTCCTGCCATCCCAGGTATCAGCCTGGTGAATCTTCACTGCACTCCTTCCATGGCAAGAACGTCCTTCCTCAGGTAAGGCGACCAAAACTGCACACAATACTCAAGGTGCGGTCTCACCAAGGCCCTGTACAACTGTAGCAAGACATCCTTGTTCCTGTACTCGAACCCTCTTGCTACGAAGGCCAACATACCATTTGCCTTCTTAACCGCCTGCTGCACCTGCATGCTTACCTTCAGCGACTGGTGCACAAGAACACCCAGGTCTCTTTGCACTTCCCCTTCTCCCAATCTATTGCCATTCAAATAATAATCTGCCTTCCTGTTTTTGCCACCAAAGTGGATAACCTCACATTTATCCACATTATAGTGCATTTGCCATGTTTCTGCCCAATCACCCAACCTGTCCAAATCGTACTGGAGTTTCACGACATCCTCCTCACAGCATACCCTCCCACCCAGCTTTGTGTTGTCTGCAAATTTGGAGATATTACATCCAATTCCCTCGTCCAGATCATTAATATATATTGTGAACAGCTGGGACATCAATCAATATATTGGACATCAATCCAACACATCATTGTTTACTCTTAAGTCCCTCTAATTGGTCTAGCAAACCAATCAGTTGTAAACGTTCAATACAAAGTTCAGTAATAAGGAGCATCTTCACCATAAGGGCTGCAACGGTTCAAGAAGGCGGCCCACCACCACCTTCTCAGGAGAACTAGGGATGGGCAATAAATGCCGGCCTTGCCAGCGACGCCCACATCCCGAGTACAAATAAAACAAATTTACTCTGATCACTGTGCGTGAGCGACTACACTTCAAAAGTACTTCATTGGCTGTAAAGTGCTTTGGGACGTCCTGCGGTTATGAAAGGAGCTATATAAATGCAAGGCTTTCTTCCTAAACACGGGAAAAGTTACAAGGGAAAAAGCCTGAATTATAATTAGCACAACAGCGATTTTTTTGGAGCAGGTCATTCCTGCCTATTCCAGGAAGTGAGTCTGCCCAAAAGCTCTCCATCAAGGTGACAGTGATGTGAATTCAACTTGAAAGAACTACAGTTAATTCATCCAATGCCTTGGCTTTACCTCAGTATACACAATGTTAGTTTTTACACTAGTTAGTTTGGATTGGATCCAGATCCAAAATAAAATGCTATGAAGAGACTAGATTCAAGCAAAGTGACACATCTGTTGACCCAGAGATTGACATTGCCAGTGGTCTGGGACACCATGGCAACTAAACTTTAAGTACAGTTGAATGTGACTAAATGCAGAACTTGTTTTCCAAAAGTGTCCTTGGACCAACAGATAAAGACAGACAAATCTCTAATACCACAATCTATCTAATCATTTATTCAGCAGTCCAATCTAAGCGTAAAACATTTAAGTAATTAGACTTCCACAATTACCTGTGGCCTCAGGAAAATGTCTATCACCAAATTTAATGTACTGAAA
The DNA here is from genome assembly GCF_052327205.1 of Somniosus microcephalus. Taxonomy (NCBI): domain Eukaryota; kingdom Metazoa; phylum Chordata; class Chondrichthyes; order Squaliformes; family Somniosidae; genus Somniosus; species Somniosus microcephalus. The sequence goes on along the minus strand of NC_141019.1, from coordinate 26,466,925 downwards.
CCCTCATCCATGCCTTTGTTACCTCTAGACTTGGCTATTCCAATGCACTCCTGGCTGATCTCCCATGTTCTACCCTGCGTAATCTTGAGGTGATCCAAAACTTGGCTGCCCGTGTCCTAACTCGCACCAAGTCCCGTTCACCCATCATCCCCTATGCTCGCTGACCTACATTGGCTCCCGCTTAAGCAACGCCTCGATTTTAAAATTCTCATCCTTGTTTTCAAATCCCTCTATGGCCTCGCCTCTCCCTATCTCTGTAACTTCCCCCAGCCCCACAACCCCCCCCCGAGATATCTGCGCTCCTCTAATTCTGGCCTCTTGAGCATCCCTGATTTTAACCGCTCCACCATTGGTGGCCGTGCCTTCTGTTGCCTAGGCCCTAAGGTCTGGAATCCCCTGCCTAAACCTCTCTGCCTCTCTACCTCTCTTCCCTCCTTTAAGACGCTCCTTAAAACCTACCTCTTTAACCAAGTTTCTACCTGAATTTCTCCTTATGCGGCTCGGTGTCAAATTTTGTCTTATAACACTCCTGTGAAACGCCTTGGGACGTTTTACTACGTTAAAGGCGCTATATAAATACAAGTTGTTGAGCATTAACATGAGATCATTTTATATCTGGGTTACAAATTCTACACATTGGGAGTAATTGGAAAGGGGTTTGATATATTAGAATTCTATATGTTGGGGGTGAGTTGGAATGGGTTCAGTACATTGGAGTTCTACTGGTGCTGTGGCACTGGCCGTGGTGATTCGCAGTTTACTGTGCTGCGGTGGGGTTGTGTACATGGCTGCTGCAAGGACTTGGCAAGAAGTTGGAGAGAGATGGTCTCGGAGACAATGAAGTAAGCGTTTTTAATTGGTTCCTGAAAAATCTGAGCCAATCCGGATTCTTTTCTGCGCTGAACACACACTCGACAGGTGATGAGCTCCTGTGGCATTGTTCGTGGGTAAAAATATCCACAATTGGGCGTACCTTGAGAGGGAGGATGGGGGGGAAGCAGCAAGGAAAGGTGAAGCAAAGAAGAGGAGCTGCAGGTAAGGAATGGAAATTAAGGGCCAGGCTGTAGTAGCGCAAAAAGACCTGTCAGAGAGAATGTTTTGTGGGAATTCATGGGAGCATACAGTCAATTGTATGAGGAAGAATAAGCATTGTTTTGTGAACTTTTATTGTTAAGCTTTTGTTATGTTACAAATCTTTAATATTTCTAAATGCCTTGTGAGATTAGTAAGAAACAAAATGGTGTACAAGAGAATTTGCCTTTTTTTTAGCGATTTGACTGGTTCAGTTCTTTTATGATTATTAGGTTTTCCTCATTACCCACACTTAGAGTTCTGATTTGTTGCTGTTTTTATCTGAGTGAATCAATAGTGTGACATTGGAAGTGCTGTGATGAAATATTCCATTCATCACTGCCTGTGACTGTGGTTGGTTTCAGGTTTCAGTTCCCTTACCTCAGTTCCGTCTCCTCACCATTGTATTGTATATTGTAATGTATTGTGTGTAGGGCTCCGCCCATACCTGGCCCCTATGTAAGCAAGCTCAGTCTGGCCTCATATCCAGTACTGCAGACCTCCAGATGGAAGATACCTCTCTCCACTGCGTGTTACCTTCTAAGTTAATAAAAGCCTTGTTTTGTTTCGCTAACATCGAGTCTCGGAATTATTGAGGCACATCAAGTGCGACATGATAGACAGGAAATACATGTCATTTTTAATATATATTGCTAGTTCACAGTGAGTGAGACGATATGCTGTAAGGGCTGACTGTTTTCATGGGCTGCGGACTTCATAAGAATGATCTTCTTGGCTGTTGGTCGGTGAGATTAATATACTTTTCTTCACCCCCAGACTATACTGGAGGGGCAGGTGGAATTGCTCCGAGGTGCCTTTCCAACGCAGACCTGGACTCTGCCATTTATGTAGGCAGCTCATACCCGGCCCTATTATGGCGATGCCACTGCACCGATCTTACTGTGCACCCTCGTACTGGCGAGGGCTGGGCTCTGTTGTAGCTGAAATGAAGCAGACTGGAATCACGTGACATGGCTCCACAAGGTCAAAGGAGGTCAACGCCTGTGAAGGGGGTGACATTGATGAGAAAAACGGGAGTGAAAAATCCTCCTGTCTTAAAGGAAATCTATTGCGAGGAGACAAAGAGTCTGGCTTCGTCCCACAGGGGCTTTGTTTTTGGATGTGAATCTGATCTCGCCCCTTTTCATCCAGGCTGCCGGCTGCATCTGTAATCAGGCACAGAGAGCGGGGCTTAAAGAAACATTTACCAACAGCAGAAGCAGTCTTGGAGAAAAAAAGTAGCACAGGGAACATTCTCAACCAGTCTCCTAGAAACGGGGTGGGGGTTGCAATTTTCCAGCATAACTCTCTGGTGATTCCGCACCCCCCCCCCCTCCCCCAGAACTATTTAAATCAATCACATTTTAATTAAATCTACCACACTGACCCTTCTTGCAATAATCCGGCAAGTTATTTTCGACAGCCTCATTGTTTGTTTATAATCATGCTCTACATCACTGCAGATGAATCAGAATTGTTCTTTTTTTTTTAAATGCTCTTATTTCTTTACCTGGATGCCAGATGAATTTTGCATTGTACTTCATAGAATAGTGCAGCACAGAAGGAGGCCATTCAGCCCATCGAGTCTGTGCCGGCTCTTACGAAGAGCAATCCAGTTAGTCCCACTCCCCTGCTCTTTCCCCCTATTCCTGCAATTTTTTCTCCTTCAAGTATTTATCCCATTCCCTTTTGAAGGCCACTATTGAATCTGCCTCCACCACCCTATCAGGCAGTGCATTCCAAATCCTAACCACTCGCTGCGTAAAAAGTTTTCCCTTATGTCGCCTCTGGTTCTTTTGCCAATCACCTTAAATCTGTGTCCTCTGGTTCTCGACCCTTCAGCCAATTCACCACAGAATGCATCGGATGTTGTTCTTTTGACTACTTTAGGAATTAGTGATTGCATTAAAAAAAGCGAACTGATTTTTTTCCTAGCCTAGTTGATTTTCCGTGGCATTGCACAATGGGATTTAAGACTAAGAAAAGCCTTCAGGTGAAGCAGGGAATCATTGAACCAGGACACACAGATGCAATTCAGTTACCAAGTTTAAGAAAGAACTTGCATTTCTATAGCGCCATTCACAATCTCAGGATGTCCCAAAGCGTTTCACAGCCAATGAAGTACTTTTGAAGTGTAGTCACTGTTGTAACATGGCAGCTAATTTCTGCACAGCAAGGTCCCACAAACAGCAATGAGATAAATGATCGGACAATCTTGTTTTGTTAGTGATGTTGGTTGAGGGATAAACGTTAGCCGGGACACAGGGGAGAACTCCCCGGCTCGTCTTTGAATCATGCTGGGGGGGATCTTTTACGTCTACCTGAGAAGCCTAAGAGCAGATTATCTGCTCATGATCTCATTGCTGTTTGTGGGAGCTTGCTGTGCGCGGATTGGCTGCTGCGTTTCCTACATTACAACAGTGGCAACACGTCAAAGGTACGTCATTGGCAGAAGGAGGGCAGAAAACTGGAGGAGAGAAAAAAAAAGCTTGAAAAAGGCACTTCTATTATTCGAACGCGAACACAAAATACTGCAGATGCTGGAAATCTGAAATAAAAACAGAAAATGCTGGAAATACTCAGCAGGTCAGGCAGCATCTGTGGAGAGAGAAACTGAGTTAACGTTTCAGGTTGATGACCTTGCATCAGAACTATTATTCTGTTGGGTATTTGCTGAGCAAGACAACTCATTTTCATATACGCCAGTAACTAAGCTGATACAGTGAACAGTTGGAAGGGAAAGACACATTTAATTTTTAGAAATTGTTCTCTGATGCATTATGTGCCCACAGGGCTTCATTCCAGAGCTGTTCCTCAAAAAGCCATTCGGGGCTATCAAATTCCGGAATTAAGGAGATAATTGTTTCCTCTTGCTTGACCCCTGAGCCTCGTTTTCAATATATACTACCAGCATAAATGACCTCTTGACTCCATTACTGTAACTGTTTGCATCTCTGCCTTGTTTTATTGTCTGATTTTTCTCACTGTGTGTTTTCCACTCTCCTTGTGGTCTTCCGAGTCCCCTGTGGTCGTGAGTGGATAGCTTATGGGTTTCCCCCTCAGCATCACGGTTCACCAGGAGCTGCACCAAGAACAGCCCAGTGAGGACCCTGTCTCCAGTTTTGCACTGGGATAATAAAACAAGTCTGAAAGGCTTCATTTGTTGAGATGCGGCCTAGCTTCTACTCAGCACCTCCTGACATACCTCAACTTGAAAATCAGCAACACATGCCCTAAAGATCAAGGATACTTTTATTTATTTTACTATCCGCAATTCATGAACATTCAAATAACCCTTTTTAAAATGTCTGATGCTATTATTATGTATTTATTATGACTTTAATAAATTAGTTTGGCTTCCATAAATACAAATACAAATGAAGGGAGTTTTGATCTGGTATGTGCTTAATTTGTTTCCCCTTCTATTTTTCAATCACACTTTAATGTATTTTGATGATACACATCTTAAAATGTAAACTATGTGCCGTCAAACCACAATAAGGTGAATCACTCTAATTGAGGAGTAGAGAGAAAACAAATGAAGCATTTCAGACTCCCTTTAACTGCTGTAACTTCAGAAGTTTCTAGCTTGGAACTGCAACACTAAACAACCTGTGCTCTTCCCCTCAATTAAAAAAAGCTTCATATCTTATGTTGGATGATGCATAGCTCTTCCTACCTAACAGGGCAACCTAATTCCAAGCATATTCCAGGGGGACTTTTGTACCCATCTGCTGGGATATATGTGACAGTGGTTCAGGTGACCCAAGATTATTTCCCCCTAATTTTCTCCCCTCCCAGAGGTGTTGCTTGGGTAACCCGTCTAACTTGGCAGAGACCACAAAGCAAAGCTGGGACCTTCCGGTTTGTACCACTTAGTGCTATGAGGGATGCTCCCTTTCTGCATAAGGCACAATTCAAGCCTTCTTGCAGGATGTCTGCAGTGGAGATATACAAGCACTGGACAATGACACCTTGTTGATTGAGGATGATGAGTGTGGACATTGGAGGAGGGATGGGATGCAGAGGAGAGAAAATAGACCACCTGGTAGATTGGGTTATGTAGACCATGTGCAATTATCGACCTGTACTGAGTTAGCTGATCTCATAGGAACACTGGAACAGCAGGAGGCCATTCAGCCGCTCGAGCCCGTTCCGCCATTTAATGAGACCATGGTTGATCTGTATCCTAACTCCATCCACCCGCCTTGGCTGCATATCCCTTAATACCCTTCGCTAGCAAAAATCTATCGATCTCAGATTTAAAATGAATAATTGAGCTAGCATCTACTGCTTCTTGTGGGAGAGAGTGCCACACTTCTACCACCCTTTGTGTGAAGTGTTTCCTAACTTCTCTCCTGAATGGCCTGGCTCTTTTTTTAAGGTTAGGTCCCCTTTTCCTAGATTCCCCCCACCAGTGGAAAATGTTTCTCTCTACCCGATCAATTCCTTTCAAAATCCTAAAAACCTCAATCAAATCACCCCTTAACCTTCTATATTCCAGGGAATACAAGCCCAGTTTATGTAATCTCTCCTCATAATCGAACCCTTGGAACCCTGGTAACATTCTGGTGAATCTGCGCTGCACTCTAAGACTTGGGGAAAAAATTTGGTCGCGGCCCCTTTGGGTCGCTAACTTCGTAGCGCCCCAAGAAAGTTCGCCCCGCATCGTAAATTGAATGGTAGCGCCCCAAGCAGGAGGCGAGGCACTACTGGAAGCGCTCCCCCTCCTTCCTGGGGCGCTACCATTCAATATCGCGGCGCTATGTGCAACAGCGCCACCTGCGTCGGCACGTAGCGCCGCGGTATTACAGGCCTCCCTCCATTGATTAAAGGGGAGGGGCCGAGCACAGCCCGCTGGACCACCGGGGAGTGGTGTGCCAGCAAAAAAGCCCAGCACTCAAGAGGAGTGCCGGGCTGACCGATCGAGGCCGGCACCCCGCAGGAGGAGGCCAGAGGGGGCAGGTGCTGGCAGGCGGCCCCCCCCAAAAATGGCCGCCCGGCACCTGCCCTTTAATTTGTGCGGCCGCAAAAACGCCCCCTGACCCTGTCAGACATATCGTCTGGTGGTAGGTCAGGGGGCGCAACTGAAGTTTGCGAGCGGGGCGCTGCGCACGGCAATGACGTCATCGGCGGAGGCGCAGCGCCGTGGGGCGCTACCGGCTACCGCCGCCGCTAACCTCCTGCTGAATTTCACGGGAGGCGTTAGCGGCGCCCCGCCCAGGCACTAGGGGCGCCGCTAACGCCTCCAATTTCCCCCCCAAGGAGTCAAGACAGCAGTAGGGGAGGTTACAACTGGCATCATTGCATTTGTGATAAGGAGGAGAAAACTCAGCTCCTGAATGCTATCCAGTGGCATCTGCTTGAAGGTGAACATGTCTGGATGTCAAACGAAGAAAGGATCAGCCTTGACTCTGATCCCTCCATGGTCGAAGAGTCTGCCAACACTCACACATAATTATTTGGCCACTTGAGGTATCAGGGGGCCACTGGAACTATACTCCAGCAAAAGTAATTACCTTTAGGAGAAGGCGAGAGAATCATGTACCCTATCCCCAGGACACAAAAACCTAATTGGATTTTATTCTCTTAAAATTTCATCACACTATGTTGAGGTTTAAATTTATTGAAAATTTTGATTGGATTGTCCTGAGCTTTAAGAAGTGCACTGTGAGCCAGTAGGAAAGAGTGAGTGCAACGGGATGCTGAACAGATGTTAGCTTTAAAAAGCCAGTATGGAAGAGGACAATGACGTCAGTTTATCACTAATTCAAGTCCCGGGCTACTGCGATCATTTGTACGAAAACTGGGAACAAGTCACTTGCACATGAATAATTAACGACGAGTATCATTTCTGGCTGCAGTTTGCGTCTCGAATCTCAGCCTTTTAAGTGCCTCGAAAGTAGAAGGAATCTGTTATCTTTGGGAAAAAAAATGTGCTTTTGGGGGACGATTTCCTCTATGCACTAATAAAACAAAATCATAAACGTGCTCTTTATAAATTGATCACCCTGGGCATGTTATTACTTTGCACACAACGTCTCACTTAAGTTCCTAGGTAAAGCAGGCCTGCCTGTGGGAATTGGTTTTTGTGTTGTGCATGGCAAACCTATCTACAGAAGGCCGAATCAGTATCTCCTCATCTCCAAATGTTGAATTATTCATTTCAGATTAGCGTCCCAATAGATTGGTCTGTTCTAACCTGGTATATTTATAAATTCAGTGCCCTATACACACGCTACCAACGTGTATTGTAAAACTGGGATGGAGACAGAAGCAGAACTGCAGTGGTCCTGCATAGGCCTTAATCACATGACCCGTGTATGAGACAGTGCAACGTGAGATGCTCCCTTAGAACCCACCTTTCTGACCAAGCTTTTGGTCACCTCTAATAATATCTCCTTCTTTGGGTCAGCATCTATTTTTCACTTACACCTGTGAGAAGCGCCGTGGAACATTTTTCTATGTTGAAGGTGCTGCATAAGTGCAAGCTGTTGCAGCAGTAGTGATAATAATCGGAGGAGTCGTAGTAGTACCCTCTGTTCATAACTAAAGCCTGTCTATCTGACCCATGTCAAAGCTAAAGTCATTTTCCCTGAGCTCCCACAATAGTAAAGAAAGACTTGCATTTCTATAGCGCCTTTCACGACCACCAGACATCCCAAAGTGCTTTACAGCCAATGAAGTACTTTTTTGAAGTGGAGTCACTGTTGTAATGTAGGAAATGCAGCAGCCAATTAGCGCACAGCAAGCTCCCACAAACAGCAACATGGTAATGACCAGATAATCTGTTTTTAGTGATGTTGATTGAGGGATAAATATTGGCCCCAGGACACCAGGAATAACTCCCCTGCTCTTCTTCGAAATAGTGCCATGGGATCTTTTGCATCCACCTGAGAGAGCAGACGGGGCCTCGGTTTAACGTCTCATCTGAAAGACAGCACCTCCGACAGTGCAGCACTCCCTCAGCACTGCACTGGAGTGGAGTGTCAACCTAGCTTTTTGTGCTCAAGTCTCTGGAGTGGGACTTGAACCCTCAACTTTCTGACTCAGAAGTGAGGGTGCTTTCCACTGAGCCACAGCTGACACACATACTAAGTGCGGTACTGAGTCATCCAAATCAGGAAGGTCCCAGGTTCATCCTGTGGTCCCAACCAAGGCAGCTGAAGGCCCTCATTGCCCCTGGCCTAGGGAGGGGAAAAATCAGCCAGCGTGTTTGTGCGGATGTTGGGTGAGGAAAGAAAATCCAGCTTGGCTGTGACATCCAATGTTAAATAGCCAGCTGACACTGTCCAGACTTGCATATGAAAATGGCCATGGGGACTGCTGGGGATCGTGGAACCTGTTCCCCAGCAGTCCCTTCAAAAGAAGAGGGTAAAGCTCCCTTATATTGACACTGAATTCAAAAGTAGGAAACGTTCCATTGCCCAGGCCTGACTTCACTTGACCTCAAATAAGCACAGAATGGACAGAGGGACTGTATGCCCTATGTCTGCTCTCCATTCCATATTTGCTGTGCAATAATTGAGTGCAAATACACCAGCCAATATAAGAATTCACGGTGAGACAGTGAAAGATATGATAGGGTTTTGAGGCATTCTGTAACACAGTGTATTCGTAGTGAGGAGATTGAGTGTGGCAGTGTTTAAGAAACAAGAATCTGTATCTAAAGAAGGCGATGTGTTTTTTTGTGTTAAGCACCTCGGAAAATCACTCACTCAGGCCCCAGCTCGATTTCTCACACAGTCGTATGCAGAGTGCAGTAGCAGCAGGAAGGTGGACAGTCACACACCCTGGCGCTGAACAGCGGGGGAGGGAAATCGCATTAAACATTCACATTCAACACCCACACACAAGGACACTTGGATACAATAAAACTTTTAGTGCTGAAAAGGAATCTTTGTGTCCTTACTCCAGGGTGGGTGAAAGGAAACAAAAAGAGACTTTGCATTTATATAGCACCTTTCACGAACACCAGACGTTTCAAAGTGCTTCACAGCCAATGCAGTATTTTTGAAGTGTAGTCACTGTTGTAATGTAGGAAAGGCAGCAAGCTCCCATGAATAGCAATGTGATAATGACCAGATAATCTGTTTTAGTGATGTTGGTTGAGGGATAAATATTGGCCAGGACACCGGGGAATAACTCCCCTGCTCTTCTTTGAAATAGTGCCGTGGGATCTTTTACATCCACCCAAGAGAGCAGACTTGGTTTAACATCTCATCTGAAAGACGGCACCTCCGACTGTGCAGCACTCCCTCAGCACTGCATTGGAGTGTCAGCCTAGATTTTTTGTGCTCAAGTCTCTGGGGTGGGACTTGAACCCACAACCTTCTGACTCAGAGGCAAGGGTGCTACCCACTGAGCCACGGCTGACACTGTGGCTTAGTGGGTAGCACCCTCAAGGATTGCAGCACGGTGGCATAGTGGTTAGCACTGTTGCCTCACAGCGCCAGGGACCCGGGTTCGAATCCGGCCTCGGGTGACTGTCTGTGTGGAGTTTGCACATTCTCCCCGTGTTTGCGTGGGTTTTCTCCGGGTGCTCCGGTTTCCTCCCACAGTCCAAAGATGTGCAGGTTAGGTTGATTGGCTATGATAAATTGACCCTTAGTGTTAGGGGGATTAAATACGTGGGGTTACGGGGATAGGGTGGGATATGTGTTGGTGTAGGGGTTACGGGGATCGGGGGTGGGATATGTGCGGTGCAGGCTCGATGGGCCGAAATGGCCTCTATCTGCACTGTGAGGTTTCTGTGATTCTGTGAATAGTTTGGAGCCTAGGTATTTATTTCTTTTTGCACTGGGAGAGGTGATCTTGGTGTTAGTGTTGGGAGTTCTGATAACCAGCAGGAGATTATGCAATGATAGGATGGTGATACACTAACATCAGTACATTGCCAATCTGCATTTGGCACCACTCAAGTTTTAACCCTGTGTAAAAACATAAATGGAAAGCCCAGTTGCATGAGAAAAGTTAGTACTGCCGGTCTCCACCAACAGCTCACCAGCTAAATACCCACCCACTGCACTGCTAAGCATATTGACCAGGAAGGTCTCAGGTTCAATAATTGCACAGAAATTACAACACAGAAACACCCCAACCAGTCTGTGTTGGTGTTTATTCTCCACGCAAACAGTACGATAGTCACCAAAAAATCCAATCGGGAATTCAGAAGAGACTTCTTTACCCAGAGAGTGGTGAGAATGTGGAAGTCGCCACCACTGGGAGTGGTTGAAGCGAATAGTATAGATGCATTTAAGGGGAGGCTAGACAAGCATATGAGGGAGAAGGGAATGGAGGGTTACGCTGATAGTTAGATGAGGAAAGACAGGAGGAGGCTCGAGTGGAGCATAAACGCCGGCATGGACGGGTTGGGCCGAATGGCCTGTTTCTGTACCGTATATCCTATGTAATGTAATACTCCTAATCCCATGTGCCCACCCTGTTCCCATATGGCTTTATTCCCCCTTCCTTCAACCACCTATTCTTAAATGTGGACATGGACTCTGCCTCAATCACTAACTCTGGTAGTGCATCCCGCAGCCTCACAACCCTCCGTGTGAAAAGGTTCCTCCTGCTCTCTGCCCTAAATCACTTACATTTAATCCTACCTCTATGTCACCTCGTTCTAGCACCCTCAATCACTGGGAACAATCTGTTTCTATCTGCTCTGCCCCACCAATTCATAATTTTATCTGTCAAATCTCCCCATAATTCCCTCCAATCTAAGGAAAACATCTCCAATTTTGCAAAACTTTCTTTTGTTTGTATTACCTCACACCAGGAGCATCCCAGTGAATCTATATCATCCTAAAGCTGCATCCGAGTGAGTCTGCATCCTAGTGAATCTACATCCAAATGAATCTACATCTGCATCCTAGTGAATCTGCATCCTAGTGAATCTACATCCTAGTGAGCCTGCATCCTAGTGAATCTACATCCCAGTGAGTCTGCATCCTAGTCAATCTGCATCCTAGTGAATCTACATCCGAGTGAGTCTGCATCCCAGTGAATCTACATCCTAGTGAATTTACATCCTAGTGAGTCTGTATCCTAGTGAATCTACATCCCAGTGAATCTGCATCCTAGTGAATCCCCATCCTAGTGAATCTACATCCCAGCGAATCTACATCCGAGTGAATCTACATCACAGTGAGTCTGCATCCAAGTGAATCTGCATCCCAGTGAATCTACATCCGAGTGAATCTACATCCTAGTGAATTTACATTCCAGTGAATCTACATATTGGTGAATCTACATCCTAGTGAATTTACATCCTAGTGAATCTGCATCCTAGTGAATCTGCATCCTAGTGAATCTGCATCCCAGTGAATCTACATCCCAGTGAATCTACATCCTAGTGAATTTACATCCAAATGAATCTGCGTCCTAGTGAATCTGCATCCTAGTGAATCTACATCCCAGTGAATCTACATCCTAGTGAATCTGCATCCCAGTGAATCTGCATCCTAGTGAATCTGCATCCCAGTGAATCTGCATCCTTGTGAATCTACATCCCAGTGAATCTGCATCCGAGTGAATCTGCATCCTAGTGAATCTACATCCTAGTGAATCTACATCCTAGTCAATCTACATCCTAGTGAATCTACATCCCAGCAAATCTACATCCTAGTGAATTTACATCCTAGTGAATCTACATCTTAGTGAATCTGCATCGTAGTGAATCTACATCCTAGTGAATCTGCATCGTAGTGAATCTACATCCTAGTGAATCTACATTCCAGTGAATCTACATCCCAGTGAATCTACATCTGCATCGTAGTGAATCTACATCCTAGTGAATCTACATCCTAGTGAATCTACATCCCAGTGAATCTACATCTGCATCCTAGTGAATCTACATCCTAGTGAATCTACATCCCAGTGAATCTACATCCTAGTGAATCTGCATCCGAGTGAATCTACATCCTCGTGAATCGACATCCTAGTGAATCTGCATCCTAGTGAATCTACATTCTAGTGAATTTACATCCTAGTGAATCTACATCCTAGTGAATTTACATCCTAGTGAATCTACATCCGAGTGAATCTGCATCCGAGTGAATCTACATCCTAGTGAATCTGCATCCTAGTGAATCTACATCCTAGTGAATCTACATCCCAGTGAGTCTGCATCCTAGTGAATCTGCATCCTAGTGAATCTGCATCCTAGTGAATCTACATCCTAGTGAATCTGCATCCCAGTGAGTCTGCATCCCAGTGAATCTACATCCTAGTGAATCTACATCCTAGTGAATTTATATCCTAGTGAATCTGCATCCTAGTGAATCTGCATCCTAGTGAATCTACATCCCAGTGAATCTATATCCTAGTGAATTTACATCCTAATGAATCTACATCCTAGTGACTCTGCATCCTAGTGACTCTGCATCCTAGTGACTCTGCATCCTAGTAAGTCTCCATCCTAGTGAATCCGCATCCTAGTGAATCCACATCCCAGTGAATCCGCATCCTAGTGAATCTGCATCCTAGTGAATCTACATCCCAGTGAATCTGCATCCTAGTGACTCTGCATCCTAGTGACTCTACATCCTAGTGACTCTGCATCCTAGTGAATCTGCATCCTAATGAGTCTGCATCCTAGTGAATCCGCATCCTAGTGAATCTGCATCCTAGTGAATCTACATCCCAGTGAAGCTGCATCCCAGTGAATCTGCATCCTAGTGAATCTGCATCCTAGTGAATCTGCATCCTAGCGAATCTACATCCTAGTGAATCTGCATCCTAGTGAATCTGCATCCTAGTGAATCTACATCCTAGCGAATCTACATCCCAGTGAATCTGCATCCTAGTGAATCTACATCCTAGTGAATCTACATCCCAGTGAATCTACATCCTAGTGAATCTGCATCCCAGTGACTCTGCATCCTAGTGAATCTACATCCCAGTGAATCTACATCCGAGTGAATCTACATCCCAGTGAATCTGCATCCCAGTGAATCTGCATCCCAGTGAATCTACATCCCAGCGAATCTACATCCTAGCGAATCTACATCCTAGTGAATCAAATCCTAGTGAATCTACATCCCAGTGAATCTACATCTGCATCCCAGTGAATCTACATCCTAGTGAATCTACATCCTAGTGAATCTGCATCCTAGTGAATCTACATCCTAGTGAATCTGCATCCTAGTGAATCTACATCCGTGTGAATCTGCATCCTAGTGAATCTACATCCTAGTGAATCTACATTCCAGTGAATCTACATCCTAGTGAATCTACATCCTAGTGAATCTACATCGCAGTGAATCTACATCCGAGTGAATCTACATCCTAGTGAATTTACATTCCAGTGAATCTACATATTGGTGAATCTACATTCTAGTGAATTTACATCCTAGTGAATCTACATCCTAGTGAATTTACATTCTAGTGAATATGCATCCGAGTGAATCTGCATGCTAGTGAATCTGCATGCTAGTGAATATGCATCCTAGTGAATCTACATCCTAGTGAATTTACATCCAAATGAATCTACATCCTAGTGAATCTGCGTCCGAGTGAATCTGCGTCCTAGTGAATCTGCGACCTAGTGAATCTACATCCCAGTGAATCTACATCCTAGTGAATCTGCATCCTTGTGAATCTACATCCTAGTCAATCTACATCCTAGTGAATCTACATCCCAGTGAATCTACATCCTAGTGAATCTCCATCCCAGTGAATCTACATCCTAGTGAATCTACATCCCAGCAAATCTACATCCTAGTGAATTTACATCCTAGTGAATCTACATCCTAGTGAATCTGCATCCAAGTGAATCTACATCTTAGTGAATCTGCATCGTAGTGAATCTACATCCTAGTGAATCTGCATCGTAGTGAATCTACATCCTAGTGAATCTACATCCCAGTGAATCTACATCCCAGTGAATCTACATCTGCATCGTAGTGAATCTACATCCCAGTGAATCTACATCCCAGTGAATCTACATCTGCATCCTAGTGAATCTACATCCCAGTGAATCTACATCCTAGTGAATCTACATTCCAGTGAATCAACATCCCAGTGAATCTACATCCTAGTGAATCTGCATCCTGGTGAATCTACATTCTAGTGAATTTACATCCTAGTGAATCTACATCCTAGTGAATCTACATCCTAGTGAATCTACATCCGAGTGAATCTGCATCCGAGTGAATCTACATCCTCGTGAATCGACATCCTAGTGAATCTACATCCTAGTGAATCTACATCCCAGTGAATCTGCATCCTAGTGAATCTACATCCTAGTGAATCTGCATCCCAGTGAGTCTGCATCCCAGTGAATCTACATCCTAGTGAATCTACATCCTAGTGAATTTATATCCTAGTGAATCTACATATTGGTCCAGATAACCGTCCCGAAAACATTCCAGGAATTCCTCCTCCTCAGAATTTTTACTAATTTGGGTAGTCCAATCAATATGTAAATTAAAGTCACCCATGATGACAGCTGTGCTCTTATCGCACGCTTCTCTAATTTCCCTTTTTATGCCTTCCCTCACCTCCATATTACTATTTGGAGGCCTATATATCACACCCACTAACGTTTTCCTCCCCTTGCTATTTCTCATTTCTACCCATACAGATTCCGTTTCATCCGAGTTAATATCCTTCCTTTCCATTGCATTAATCCCCTCCTTTACCAGCAATGCTACCCCACCTCCCCTACCTTTTTGCCGATCCTTCCTAAATATTGTATATCCCTGGATGTTAAGTTCCCAGCCTTGCCCACCCTGCAGCCACGTTTCTGTAATCCCAATCAAATCATACTTGTTTACCTCTATTTCCACAACTAATTCATCCACCTTGTTCCTAATGCTTCTAGCATTAAGATACAAAGCCTTCAGGCTTGCTTTTTTCACACTCTCATTATGAATTAGTTTGGCCCTTTGTGTTTCTCTCCTTTGCTTATTGCTTCTCACCTTTCTACCATCTATTTCTGACTTCATATGACTTCCCTCTTTTCCACTACCTAGGTTCCCATCCCCCTGCCAAATTAGTTTAAATCCTCCCGAACCGCCCTAGAAAATATTACCCCGAGGACATCGGCTCCCTCACAGTTCAGGTGTAGACCGTCCCCTTGGTACAGGTCACTCCTCCCCAAGAACTGGTTCCAATGCCTCAAGAATTTAAATCCCTCTCCCTTGCACCACTGCTCAAGCCACGTATTTAGCTTATCTATCTTACTCTCTCTAAACTTATTAGCTCGTGGCACTGGTAGCAATCCAGAGATTACTACCTTTGAGGTCCTACTTTTCAATTTAGCTCCTAACTCCCTAAATTCAGCTTGTAGGACCTCCTCCCTCTTTTTACCTACATCGTTGGTACCTACATGTACCACGACAACTGGCTGATCCCCCTCCCCCTTCAGAATGCTCTGCACCCGCTCCGAGACATCCTTGACCCTTGCACCAGGGAGGCAACATACCATCTTGGAGTCTCGGTATCGGCCACAGAAACTCCTATCTATCCCCCTTACAATTGAATCCCCTATCACTATAGCCCTATCCCTCTTTTTCCCGCCCTTCTGTGCAGCAGAGCTTGTCATGGTGCCCTGAACCTGGCTGCTGGTGCCTTCCCCTGATAAGTCATCTCCCCCAACAGTACCCAAAACGGTAAACCTGTTTTGGAGGGAGATGACCGCAGGTGACTCCTGCACTACCTTCCTGCCTTTACCCTGCCTTTTGGTCACCCATTTACTGTCTGAGCTAGCCTTTACCTGCAGTGTGACCAACTCACTGAATGTGCTATCCACAACATCCTCAGCATCGCGTATGCTCCAGAGTGAGTCCATTCGCAGCTCCAGCGCCGCCATGCGGTCTGCTAGGAGCTGCAGCTGGACACACTTCCTGCACACATAGTTGTCAGGGACAGTGTCCCTGATTTCCCACATGGCACAGGAGAAACATGACACGGGTCCGAGCTGCCCTTCCATGACTTAACCCTTACAATACCCTTTTATTTACTACGATTTAGCTTAATTATTGAATTCTACTTAGAATAAGTTTGTGAAAGTACTCACCAACCAGTCAGCTACCTGTTTTCTGGTGTTGTATTTTCACTGCCGCCTCCTGTCCTGGAACCTTTTCCACCCAGGTTAGGCTCCTGAAATAAAATAAATTGAACCTACCTTTTCAACTTCCCCTAACCCCTAAAAGGTTAGAGGAGGTGGAAGGGTGGGAGACACTACACTGTAGTGTTTCGGGTTTAGCAACAGCTCCACCTATATAAGAGTTACTGGCCTCCTGCTCTCCCGACTGCACCAGCTGTGAAAGAAAAAGCCCGCGAAAGGTGAGCTTTTAAACTCACCAGTTACTGGCCTCCTGCTCTCCCGACTGCCCCAGCTGTGAAAGAAAAAGCCCGCGAAAGGTGAGCTTTTAAACTCACCAGTTACTGGCCTCCTGCTCTCCCGACTGCCCCAGCTGTGGTCTCGGGCCTCGCCTCTCTCCGGTTTTTATACCGGTCTCCGACTCACTGCTCCCGACTGGTCTCGGGCCTCGCTGGTCGCCGGGTTTTCTCCCGAGCTCCTCCTCGCTGCTCCCGCTGGTCCCGACTCCGCCTCCACCCGCTGCCGATGCCGCACTGGGGTACCTGAGCCTCTGGGGCCTCTTGTAGTCGCTCTGCCGCTCAGCTCCGCCTCCACCCGCTGCCGCACTGGGGCCTACCTGAGCCTCTGGGGCCTCTTGTAGTCGCTCTGCCGCTCAGCTCCGCCTCCACCCGCTGCCGCACTGGGGCCTACCTGAGCCTCTGGGGCCTCTTGTAGTCGCCCCTTGGGTCAGAGCGATCATAATATGATCGAGCTCTCAGTCGAGATGGAGAGTGAGGAAATTGAATCAGAGACTAAGGTCCAGAACTTAAATAAAGGGAATTACGAGGGTATGAGACGGGAATTGGGTAAGATTGATTGGGTGGTGTTTCTGGGGGGATTGACAGTGGAGAGACAATGGCAAGCATTCAAAGATAGAATGGAAGAATTCCAGAACATGTTTATACCGGTTTGGCATAAAAATAAACCTAAAAAGGTGACTCAACCGTGGATAACGAGGGAAATTAGGGACAGCATAAAATCAAAAAAAAGGGCATATCAACTGGCAAAAAAAAGCACCAGACCGGAAGATTGGGGGCAGTACAGGATACAGCAAAAGAGGACAAAGGGATTAATCAGGAAGGGGAAAATAGAATACGAAAGTAAACTTGCAGCAAACATAAAGACAGACTGCAAAAGCTTTTATCGGTATATCCGGAGGAAAAGACTGGTAAAATCCCAAGTCGGTCCCTTGCAGTCCGATTCGGGAGAATATATAATGGAGAATAAGGAAATGGCAGACCAATTAAACTCATACTTTGGTTCTGTATTCACAAAGGAGGACACAAATAACCTCCCAGGAATATCGACAAACATAGGGACTAATGAGAGGGAGGAGCTGACAGAAATTAGTATCTCTAGGGATGTGGTGTTGGGTAAGTTGAGGGGACTGAAGGCCGACAAATCCCCGGGGCCTGATAAACTACATCCTAGGGTACTTAAGGAGGTGGCCCTGGAGATAGCAGATGCTCTAAGGATCATCTTCCGGAACTCCATTGACTCGGGAACAGTACCCGTGGATTGGAGGGTAGCTAATGTTACCCCAATATTTAAAAAGGGGGGTAGAGAGAAAGCAGGGAATTATAGACCAGTAAGCCTTACATCGGTTGTGGGCAAAATGCTAGAGTCCATTATTAAGGATAAAATAGCGGAGCACTTGACAAATGGGGAAAGGATCGGACAGAGTCAACATGGATTTACAAAGGGTAAATCGTGTTTGACTAATCTGCTGGAATTTTTTGAGGAAGTAACTGGTAAAATAGATGGGGGAGAGCCAGTGGATGTGGTGTACCTTGACTTCCAGAAAGCCTTCGATAAGGTTCCACACAAAAGATTATCATGCAAAATTAAGGCTCATGGGATTGGGGGCAAAGTATTAACGTGGATAGAGAACTGGCTGGCGGATAGAAAACAGAGAGTTGGAATAAACGGCTCGTTTTCGGAGTGGCAGGCAGTGACCAGCGGGGTGCCGCAAGGATCTGTCCTGGGACCCCAGCTGTTCACAATATATATAAATGATCTGGATCAGGGAATTGGATGCAATATTTCCAAATTCGCTGACGACACTAAACTAGGAGGAGGGGTGGGCTCTGATGAGGATGTCAGGAGGCTACAGTGCGATTTGGACAGGTTGGGGGAATGGGCGGATACGTGGCAGATGCACTATAATGTGGATAAATGCGAGGTTATCCACTTTGGGGGTAAAAACAGGAGGGTGGATTATTATCTAAATGGCAATAGATTGGGAGATGGGGAAGTGCAGAGGGACCTGGGTGTTCTTGTGCACCAGTCACTGAAGGAGAGCATGCAGGTGCAACAGGCGATTAAGAAGGCAAATGGTATGTTGGCCTTCATATCAAGGGGGTTCGAGTATAGGAATAGGGATACCTTACTACAGCTGTACAAGGTGCTGGTGAGACCGCATCTGGAGTATTGTGTACAGTTTTGGTCGCCCCATCTGCGGAAGGATGTTCTTGCCATGGAAAGAGTGCAGCGGCGATTCACCAGGCTGATACCTGGAATGGCGGGAATGACCTACGAGGAGAGATTGAATAGTTTGGGCTTGTACTCACTGGAGTTTAGAAGATTGAGAGGGGATCTCATCGAAACATATAAAATTATGGCAGGCCTGGACAGGCTGAATTCAGAGAGAATGTTTCCAATGGCAGGGGAGCACAGAACCAGGGGCCACAGTCTAAAAATAGCGGGCAAATCATTTAAAACAGAGATGAGGAAGAATTTCTTCACTCAAAGAGTGGTGAGCCTGTGGAATTCCCTGCCACAGAGGGCTGTGAAGGCTAATTCAATAAATATTTTCAAGAGAGAATTGGATATATTTCTGAAATCTAAGGGGATTAAGGGTTACGGAGAAAAGGCAGGGACGGGGTACTGAACTGGTAAGATCAGCTATGATCTCAGACGAAGATCAGCCATGATCTCATTGAATGGCGGAGCAGGCTCGAAGGGCCGAATGGCCTACTCCTGTTCCTATCTCTATGTTTCTATGTTTCTATGTTACATCCTAGTGAATCTGCATCCGAGTGAATCTGCATCCCAGTGAATCTACATCCCAGTGAATCTACATCCTAGTGAATCTGCATCCTAGTGAATCTGCATCCTAGTGAATCTACATCCTAGTGAATCTGCATCCCCGTGAGTCTGCATCCCAGTGAATCTACATCCTAGTGACTCTGCATCCTAGTGACTCTGCATCCTAGTGAATCTGCATCCTAATGAGTCTGCATCCTAGTGAATCCGCATCCTAGTGAATCTACATCCTAGTGAATCTACATCCCAGTGAATCTGCATCCTAGTGAATCTGCATCCGAGTGAATCTGCATCCTAGTGAATCTACATCCCAGTGAATCTACATCCCAGTGAATTTACATCCTAGTGAATCTGCATCCTAGTGAATCTGCATCCTAGTGAATCTACATCCTAGTGAATCTGCATCCCCGTGAGTCTGCATCCCAGTGAATCTACATCCTAGTGACTCTGCATCCTAGTGACTCTGCATCCTAGTGAATCTGCATCCTAATGAGTCTGCATCCTAGTGAATCCGCATCCTAGTGAATCTACATCCTAGTGAATCTACATCCCAGTGAATCTGCATCCTAGTGAATCTGCATCCTAGTGAATCTGCATCCTAGTGAATCTACATCCTAGCGAATCTACATCCCAGTGAATCTGCATCCTAGTGAATCTACATCCAAGTGAATCTACATCCCAGTGAATCTACATCCCAGTGACTCTGCATCCTAGTGAATCTACATCCCAGTGAATCTACATCCTAGTGAATCTACATCCCAGTGAATCTACATCCTAGTGAATCTGCATCCCAGTGAATCTACATCCCAGTGAATCTACATCCTAGTGAATCTACATCCTAGTGAATCTACATCCCAGTGAATCTACATCCCAGTGAATCTACATCCCAGTGAATCTACATCTGCATCCTAGTGAATCTACATCCTAGTGAATCTACATCCCAGTGAATCTGCATCCTAGTGAATCTACATCCTAGTGAATCTACATCCTAGTGAATCTGCATCCTAGTGAATCTACATCCTAGTGAATCTGCATCCTAGTGAATCTACATCCGTGTGAATCTGCATCCTAGTGAATCTACATCCTAGTGAATTTACATCCTAGTGAATCTACATTCCAGTGAATCTGCATCCGAGTGAATCTACATCCTAGTGAATTTACATCCTAGTGAATCTACATCCTCGTGAATCTACATCCTAGTGAATCTACATCCCAGTGAATCTGCATCCTAGTGAATCTACATCCTAGTGAATCTACATCCTAGTGAATCTGCATCCTAGTGAATCTACATCCTCGTGAATCTGCATCCTCGTGAATCTACATCCTCGTGAATCTCCATCCTAGTGAATCTACATCCCAGTGAATGTGCATCCTAGGGGGTCTGCATCCTAGTGAATCTACATCCCAGTGAATCTACATCCTAGTGACTCTACATCCTAGTGACTCTGCATCCTAGTGAATCTGCATCCTAATGAGTCTGCATCCTAGTGAATCCGCATCCCAGTGAATCTACATCCTAGTGAATCTACATCCCAGTGAAGCTGCATCCTAGTGAATCTGCATCCTAGTGAATCTGCATCCTAGTGAATCTACATCCCAGTGAATCTGCATCCTAGTGAATCTACATCCTAGTGAATCTACATCCCAGTGAATCTACATCCTAGTGAATCTACATCCTAGTGAATCTACATCCTAGTGAATCTACATCCCAGTGAATCTACATCCCAGTGAATCTACATCTGCATCCTAGTGAATCTACATCCTAGTGAATCTGCATCCTAGTGAATCTGCATCCTAGTGAATCTACATCCCAGTGAATCTGCATCCTAGTGAATCTGCATCCCAGTGACTCTGCATCCTAGTGAATCTACATCCCAGTGAATCTACATCCCAGTGAATCTACATCCTAGTGAATCTGCATCCTAGTGAATCTACATCCTAGTGAATCTACATCCCAGCGAATCTACATCCTAGTGAATCTACATCCTAGTGAATCTGCATCCTAGTGAATCTACATCCCAGTGAATCTACATCCCAGTGAATCTACATCTGCATCCTAGTGAATCTACATCCCAGTGAATCTACATCCTAGTGAATCTACATCCTAGTGAATCTGCATCCTAGTGAATCTACATCCTAGTGAATCTGCATCCTAGTGAATCTACATCCTAGTGAATCTACATCCTAGTGAATTTACATCCTAGTGAATCTACATCCTAGTGAATCTACATCCTAGTGAATCTACATCCTCGTGAATCTGCATCCTAGTGAATCTACATCCTCGTGAATCTACGTCCTAGTGAATCTACGTCCCAGTGAGTCTGCGTCCTAGTGAATCTGCGTCCTAGTGAGTCTGCGTCCTAGTGAATCCGCGTCCTAGTGAATCCACATCCTAGTGAATCTACATCTCAGTGAATGTGCATCCTAGTGAATCTGCATCCTAGTGAATCTGCATCCTTGTGAATCTGCATCCCAGTGAGTCTGCATCCCAGTGAATCTGCATCCTAGTGAATCTACATCCTAGTGAATCTGCATCCTAGTGAATCTGCATCCTAGTGAGTCTGCATCCTAGTGTGTCTGTATCCTAGTGAATCTGCATCCTAGTGGATCTACATCCTAGAGAATCTGTATCCTAATGAATCTGCATCCTAATAAATCTGCATCCTAGTGAATCTACATCCTCGTGTATCTGCATCCTAGTGAGTCTGCATCCTAGTGAATCTGCATCCTAGTGAATCTACATCTGCATCCTAGTGAATCTGCATCCTAGTGAATCCCGTAATGGGACCCGCCTCCCCGAGGCGGGAAGGGGATTAGTGCTAATTAACTGCCTGTTAACAGGTAGTTAACAGGGAGCTTTTAGTCTAATCCCTATTTTCATTGTTGAAATGTGGGATTCCCGATGGCTCCAAAACACGCCAAGTTGGCGAGGCGGGCCGTCGGGATGAAGGGCTTGGAGGGGTCGAGGTGAGTGATGGGTGCATGAGTGCAGAGGTAAGTGTGTTTGGTCTGTGTAAAGTGTTTAAAGAAGTTCTACTAACCTTTACTTACCTTTACAGCCTTCCTTCCTTCAGGTCTCGGGAGTCCCTCATCTCACCGGCACAGAAAGCAGAATGGCCGCCAGCTGCCAAAATCTGCAGTCTCTGCTTTCTGTTCCGGGGAGATCTCTAAATCATCCTGAGAAGAAGGAATTAACCTGGAGTACAGATTGTCAGTGTTTGACAGCTTCAAACAGCAGAGAAACGCTGATATTTCATCTGTTAAAAGGTCTTGACAGATGAAATTTCAATCTGTGATGTCACCTGTTGCTGGGTGGCCCTTAATTGGCCTGCTAAGCCCGCTGGGCGGGCTCAACAAGGTCAATCAAGTCAAAATCGCGTGGGTTGGCTAGAACTCGATGGAGGCAGGACTACAACCCCAAAAGTTGTAGTCCCGCCTCCTCAATGAAAATCCAGCCCTTTGTGTCTGTCTTCACAGAAGAAGACACAAAAAACTTCCCAGAAATAGTGGAGAACCAAGGCTTTAGCGAGAATGAGGAACTGAAAGAAATTAATACTGGTAAAAAAATAGTACTGGAGAAATTAATGGGACTGAAAGCCAATAAATCCCCTGGACCTGATGGCCTACATCCTAGGGTTTTGAAAGAGGTGGCTATAGAGATAGTGGATGCATTGGTTGTCATTTTCCAAAATTCCATAGATTCTGGAATGGTTCCTGCGGTTTGGAAGGTAGCAAATGTAACCCCACTATTTAAGAAAGGAGGGAGAGAGAAAATGGGGAACTACAGACCAGTTAGCCTGACATCAGTAGTAGGGAAAATGCTAGAATCTATTATTAAGGACATGGTAACAGGGCACTTAGAAAATTATAATAGGATTGGGCAGAGTCAACACAGATTTATGAAAGGGAAATCATGTTTGCCAAATCTGTTAAGAGTTTTTTGAGGTTGTAACTAGCAGATTAGATAAGGGAGAACCAGTGGATGTGGTGTATTTGGATTTTCAGAAGGCATTTGATAAGGTGCCACACAAGAGGTTATTAATCAACATTAGGGCTCATGGGATTGGGGGAAATATATTAGCATGGATTGAGGATTGGTTAATGGACAGAAAACAGAGAGTAGGAATAAACGGGTCATTTTCGGGTTGGCAGGCTGTAACTAGTGGGGTACCGCAAGGATCAGTGCTTGGGCCTCAGCTATTCACAATCTACAGCAATGATTTGGATGAGGGGACCAAATGTAATATATCCAAGTTTGCTGATGATACAAAGCTGGGTGGGAATGTAAGTTGTGAGGAGGATGCAAGGAGGCTTCAAGGGGATATAGACAGGCTGAGTGAGTGGGCAAGAACATGGCAAATGGAATATAATGTGGAGAAATGTGAAGTTATCCACTTTGGTTGGAAAAATAGAAAAGCAGAGTATTTTCTAAATGGTGAGAGATTGGTAAATGTTGGTGTTCAGAGGGACCTGGGTGTCCTTGTACACGAATCACTGAAAGTTAACATGCAGGTACAGCAAGCAATTAGGAAAGCAAATGGTATGTTGGCCTTTATTACAAGAGGATTTGAGTAGAAGAGTAAAGATGTCTTACTGCAATTATATAGGGCCCTGGTGAGACCACACCTGGAGTATTACGTACAGTTTTGGTCTCCTTACCTAAGGAAGGATATACTTGCTATAGAGGGAGTGCAACGAATGTTCACCAGACTGGTTCCTGGGATGGGGGGATTGTCCTATGAGGAGAGATTGAGTAGACTAGGCCTATATTCTCTGGAGTTTAGAAGAATGAGAGGTGATCTCACTGAAACATACAAAATTCTTACAGGGCTTGACAGGGTAGATGCAGGGAGGATGTTTCCCCTGGCTGGGGAGTCTAGAACCAGGGGTCACAGTCTCAGAATAAGGGGTCGGCCATTTAGGACTGAGATGAGGAGGAATTTCTTCACTCAGAGGGTGGTGAATCTTTGGAATTCTCTACCCCAGAGGGCTGTGGAGGCTCAGTCGTTGAGTATATTCAAGACAGAGAGCGATAGATTTTTGATTAAGGGAATCAAGGGATATGGGGATAGTGCAGGAAAGTGGAATTGAGGTAGAAGATCAGCCATGATCTTATTGAATGGCGGAGTAGGCTCGAGGGGCCGAATGGCCTACTCCTGCTCCTAATTCTTATGTTCTTATATCCACTCTCAATAGTACCCTGAAATATAACTCACTCCCCTCTCCTCAGGGTCCCACCTCACATTTAACAATTCTCTTTTTACTGATATATTTGTAGAATACTTTACTATTCTTTTCAATGTTTTTTGAGATGCAATGTGTACAACAATGATTTGGATACAGGGCTATAGGGAGTGGTATTCAAATCTGTAGACAAAATAGGAAGCATAGTAAATAATTCTGAGGACTATAGGAAGCTGCAAGGAGAGATTGATAAGTTACTGGCAAAAAAGTGGCAGATGGAATTCAACATGATGAATCGTTGCTTCTCTTATCCCTTTCTTAATCTATTTTCTCAGATTCTCTCTTATTTTTTATCAAGCCTCTTGACCCCATATGCCCTTTCCCCTTTTAGTTTGTTTCTAATCTATTTATCCACAGCATTCTGAAACTTGAACTTGTCCCCTATTTTAAATGGCATATATTTATTCTGCAACTTTCCAATCTCCTCTTTAAAAATATCCCATTGTTGATCTACAGCCCAGAGTGCCGATATCAGTTTCCACCTCGCCTCAGCTAGCTCACTCCTCCCCTTTTCTAAAATCTGCCCTATTCCAATCTGCTGCCCTTGTGTTTGTACTAAGTTTTTCCCTTTGTATTTGGACCTTAAACCTGATCGTATTATGGTCACTACTCCCGAGGTGCTCACTCAAATTTAACTCCTTCACCTGATCTATTTCATTACTCATAACTAGATCTAGCAACGCCTCTCCCCTTGAAGGCTTACAGACACACTGCTTGGGGAAGGAGTCCTACACACGTTTTAGGAATTCCATTCCCTTTTCCCTGTTTACTCCCTCCCTGTCCCAATCAATGAGCGATAATTAAAATCTCTTAGAGCAGTAATGTTATTCCGACTGATCTTCCTGATTTCCCTCTCACAATTAAGGGATCTGTAGTACAATCCCACTAATGCAACAATCCCTTTTATCTTCTTTCTCTAACCATACTGACCGTGTCTCAACCTCTTTAGGGTACATCAGTCCTCTCTACAACAGGTATTCCCTCCTGCACCAATATTACTGCTCTTCCTCCTTTCTTACCCATTCTGTCTCTCCTGAAAAATATTATAACCCGGGCAGGAATATTTTCCACTCCTGCCCAGTTTGCAGCCAAGTTTCTGTTTGTCCAAGCTAACACATCAAACCTTTATCTCAATCTTTTTCCTGCGTATAACTGGCCAATTTGATTATCCTCTTCTACTCCCTATATTCCTTCTGCATGCTATCCCTTTGTGCTAAATTATTTTTTATTTGTATATTTATCTCATCTATTCCTACCCTCTCTACTTGCTTTTTCTGATTGTTTTTATTTTCCCTGCCCCCTCCCTAGTTTAAATGGCTTCACCCCTATTTATCCATTTTGCCAGTCCATCAGCTCCCTTCCTGGCCAGATGTAGCGGAATAGCTCCCATCTTCCCCAGAACTGCGGCCAATGCCCCACAAAATGGAAACCCTCTTCCTGACCCCTTGAGCTAGATGTTGAGATCCCTAATCTTCCCTATTGTAGCACATGGCTGGGGCAGTAATCCAGCGATTACCACCCTTGAAGCTCCCAAACCTTCTTCCTCATCTCCTGTTGCAGAACATAAGGCGTTTCCTTTCCTATATCTTTGGTTCCCCCATGGATTGCAATGACTTTCCCTCCCCTTCCATAATCTTTTCAGTCATTCCGAAATGCCCCTTACCCTAGCACCTGGAAGGCAAAACACCTGGGACTCTACCTGGACTGCAAAATATAGTGTCTACCCCTCTATCGAGACTTTATTCCTGACTAAATTGCTAATCTCCTCCCACTCACCTTGAGCCATCTCATGTTTTTTGGTGCCAGCGTAATCCATTTGATGGTTCTGCCCAAAGTCCTCAACCTCCCCACAGGAATGCTTCAAAACTTGTTGGGTAATTTGCTCTGGACGTTCCTGCTCCAGCTTGTCCCTCTTCACTTTCCCTGACCTGTGAATGGTCACCACTCCTTCCTCCCCCACTGCCTGTTCCCTGTCTCTCCGTGAGGTGACTACCCTCTGAAACTCCAGAAACCTCTCTCCCTCCCTGATGTCTTGGATTGTCTCCGACTCCACCTCAAGTTCGGAGATCTTGAGCTCAAATAATCTCAGTTGGAGACACTTCCTGCCGATGGGTTTGTCCGAGTTAACATCTGTGACGTGACTGTCTGTGTGGAGTTTGCACATTCTCCCCGTGTTTGCGTGGGTTTTCTCCGGGTGCTCCGGTTTCCTCCCACAGTCCAAAGATGTGCGGGTTAGGATGATTGGCCATGATAAATTGACCCTTAGTGGTAGGGGGATTAAATACGTGGGGCTACGGGGATAGGGTGGGATATGTGTTGGTGTAGGGGTTACGGGGATCGGGTGGGATATGTGTCGGTGCAGGCTCGATGGGCCGAAATGGCCTCTATCTGCACTGTGGGGTTTCTGTGACATCTGTGACTCGACACTCCCACATCACGCAGGATAAGCACATCTCTGTCCCTCCCTGAGCTGCCATTCTTACTATAAATTGTCAAGTTATAGTTAAGTTTATATTCTTATTGACTTAAATTTCAATTAAGCTACTGTGCTCCTACTTCCCCTTCGGCTCCGAATTCCCACTCTAGTTAAATGCTCGTTATGGAAGTATAGTTTTCACTCTGTCCTCAGTCCCTCTGTCCTCTGATCTCAGCCAGGGCAGTGATGGGGGGCGGGGGGGGGGGGTGACATAAAATTTGCCTCAATGTCCCCAAGCTAGGGAAGAGCAACAGTATGTAGCCGGGATTTCTGGCCCTGCTCACTATTCTGTGGCTCTTGCTGGAAAGTGCTTGTGGATCTGTGATGGCCTCCATGGCTGAATAGGCCTCTAATGCAGTGTCCAGCCTCACACATAAGTGACAGTATGGGACGGCTGTCAGCACCAACAGAGATATTTTAGAGGAAAACATTTTGTTTCAGCAGAGCTTCCGAGCTGGGCAAAAACTGGTGCTTTCACAGTGCAGAGAGAGGAAGGGCCCGCAAGAACTCCAAGCACTGCTCCTGTTTATTCAAAAGCCTTTGTTCACTTTTTATTGGAACTTTGCTAATTGCCAGTGGGGTTCTGTCCCAGTGCCGAGCAGGTGCCCCAGCCTATAGCTGCTCTTCCATCTGACGCTGCCACACAGCGGGACAAAGGCACCTACCAGTCATTACTTGTCCGATTCCACCCTTTTATGAGTTGCCTCCCCAGGGTTGTCCTGTTTAATAACTTTCTGTTTTACAGAAAAACTGCAAACTTTTTGAAAATCTGCTGCTCCATACTTAGATATATTTATAAATACATGAGATCTGTAATATTTTATTTAAGAAGACAGATTTCTACTGCTCTCCACCCCCCCTCCCCCTCCCCACACCCAACCCCCCTTTTCTTCCGTTTAAATCTCCATCGCATTGCTGGAGCCTAAATCTCACAGATCTGTTCAAGTGCCGTGATGTGTAATGGGCTGGAAATCAGCCAAAGCCCCTGATCTGTGTGAACAGGGGCGCGATTCACCGCAGAAGGCGTGGTCAGTCATCTATTGAAATCCTTATAAAGAACCTTAAGAGGTGAGGCTCTCTTCCACTCAGCCTGTTCCCGGTCTGAAGGCTCCCTGCCTGTTTGTACTCAGAACACCGTCCCATCCCAAAGCATGTCTTCCTATCGGGTTTCCAGCAACACAGCCTCTTACAGGAGGACATTTGGCGGTCCCTCCGTGTCCCCCATCTCGGTCTCCAGGCTGTCCAGCTCTGGCCGGCTGCTGACTTCTCCATCTTCTCTGTCCACCATGAGGAGCACGTCCTACCGGCACAGGTCCAGCACTCCGGCCACTGCCAGGATCTCCTACGACAAGGTGGACTTCTCGGTGGCGGACGCCCTCAACCAGGAGTTCCTGACTACTCGGACCAACGAGAAGGTGGAGCTGCAGGAGCTGAACGACCGCTTCGCCAACTTCATCGACAAGGTGAGGTTCCTGGAGCAGCAGAACGCCGTGCTGGTAGCCGAGCTCAACCAGCTGAGATCCAAAGAGCCGAGCAGGGCTGGAGATATCTACCTGCAGGAGATCAGGGAGCTGAAGAGGCAACTGGACCTGGTGGTCAAGGACAGGGACCGTGTCCAGGTGGAGAAGGACAACCTAGCCGAGGATCTGCAGAACTTCAGACAACGGTAGGCGACCTTTGTACAAAGGAAAGGGAGTTCTTTTTAAACGAACGGGACTGCGAAAATAAGAACCTCATACTTTCTGCATTTTAAAACCGAATCTAAGGGCGGGAGTGGTCTTGCTCCAAAATCATTTTATTTGGAAAAAAAAATCTCCGTGCAAAATAATCCCAGACATGTCTTTTGCAATGTGTTCTCCCAGTGTAGTGCTTTAGTACAATGAGATTGCAAATATACAATTGAATATCTTTTTTCCAGGATTCTTTGAAAGGGTTAGAATGTTTAACCAATCTAGTTCTAAGAAGGGGAGGGGCGGAGAGCACAATACAAACCCGTTACAAACGGAAAAGTCGCACAAAGCAGGGTGGACAAAGCGAGGGTGAAAGGCCACGTCTTATCCCAGTCCACATGTGCTCGGAGATCTCTGAACTTGCCTATTACAAACATTTTTATACATCCCCTTCAAGTAATTGGGCACTTTTTTTAATGTTTCAATAAAAAATTATAGAAAGTGGCGAAAAGAAAACGTTTGGGACTAGGAGATCTGCAAAACAAGTGTTCCGAAGGTGGTAGAGTAACTTCCAACAGACTGAAATAAACTGAGGGAATAGTTTAAAAGGACAGTTGAGATGTCAAGAAATTAAATGGCATAAAAATGATAGAAAATGCAAGGTAAGTTATGTGGGGAAGTTAAGAAAGTCGGGCTTGTTTTCTTTGAAAAAGGGGAGAGTTCCAGGTAACCTAATTGAAGTTTTCAAGATTGTGAAGGGAATTGATAAAGTTGATCCAGGCAAATTGTTCACAGTGATGAAGGGTTCAAATAGCATGGGGACACAAGCTAAACACAAGGAAGTTAGGAGTCAGCCCGAAATTGGGCTGTGGGAGGACAATGAATGGGACAGTATAAATGGGGGCAAGAGACAATTAAATGTAAGAGATTTAGAACAGAGGGCAGGAGAAACTTCTTCACACAGAGAGTTGTGAGTCTGTGGAATTCACTGCTAGGGTTAGTGGTTGAGGCAGAAGCTATGTCCACATTCAAGATTAGATTGGACAGGAGGATGAAGGAAAAGGGGCTGAATGGATAGGGGAACAGGGTGGGTAGATGTGGTTAGGACTGTTTGCTTAGATGGAGGGTAAATGCTAACATGGACTGGTTGGGCCGAAGGGCCTGTTTCTGATTTCTAATTTCTCGGTATGTGTTTCTGGAAAAGGGATTAAGGGATATGGTCAGAAGGTTGATCTATGAAAAAGGGACAGGTTTGTTGGGCCAAATTACCTTTTTCTGTTGCTAAAAATTCTTATTTAAAAAAAAACCCAACAAAACCTTTCAACAACAATAAAAAGGGCAACTAACTTCACATGTACCTTGTTATTTTCCACAATCCTTACCAGTCATATTTTACAGCAGTGAAGATAAAAATGGTATTACACAGGGGGCTTAGTACAGAGTGGAAAGATGTGGATGTTTGGCAGCGGTTTCCCACATGGTGAGTTCCCTATCTCAGCCAGGCCAGTGTAGGGAGACACAGAGTCGAGTTCAGGTGCTTCCTCACAAGGAGGGAGTAAAAGTCAGGCAAAGTCACCCTCGCACATCTCCGTTGGTTTGTCTCAGAATGGTCTGAGAGCAACCCACCCACCTGCCCTCTTGGTCGCTGGTATGAGGAAACCAAGAAAGAGGAAAGGACAGGGGGGAAATCTTTACAAAGAATTGCACCTGAACTATGCAGGCCAGAAGGTCTCAGGCTTGTTAGCTGATCGCAGTCAGGGTTCCCATTCCTGATTGCTGCCCCTGCTGGAAGATGCGCTTATGTGGACATTGGATGAAGATAGGACCAGGCTCGATTGTGATGCACTTCATGGTGGAAAAGACTGCTGATACTGACTGTCAAAGCTGACGCATGAAGAATGGGCACCTGGTACCAGACGGTGGTGCCTGTGGAACAGTATTCCCAGCATGAGTTCAGGAAAGGAAGAGAGAAAATTGGGGGTGGGCGGGGGGGTGGGAGGGTGTGGTGATTGAGGGAAGAGGAAACCAGATGCCTCCCCACAGGGAGGGAAAATTGCAGGGTGAGTAATCACAGCGCTGCTTTCCAGCACCTCCTAGTGGCTGGTTACAGAACAGCATTGGTGGAGGCCTGGGAGTACATGGTCTACTCGCTGATCCACAGGATAAGGTTGACTTGGGAGACTAGACAGGGAGAATATAGGAGAGGGGGAAAGCAGTGTAGAATATGCTACATTGATGGGTCAGGGATCCACAAACTTCATGTTGAAAAGAGATGTGCTCTCCACCATCTTTATGAAGCAACTTTGTGGCCACAAAGTCAACTCTTCAAGGTGGTGCCCAATACAGTGGCCCATATTTTGCGGTCAAAATAATGGTGAGGCTAGCAGTGCTCACCGCTATTAAAAAGTAAATCGGAGAACAACTTCCGGCGACTGCACATGTGTAGTTAAACGCGGAAATCAGGAAGTTGCTGTCCAAGTTGCCCTGCTCCTCCAGAAGCTGCACTATACCGGTATCTCACCGAGAGACTCGACATTGAAACACATGGAAGGGCGTGAAGTTGGGGTACTTACGTGATAGATACCCACTAAACACGTCAGAAAAAGTTAGGGCTTGCTAAGTCCTAATTTTTAATGGCATGTTAAGTCCTAATTACTGCCAAACAACCTCACTGGGACTGAAAATCAACTTTTACAAGTGTGGAGTCTCATTCCTTCAGATTTTAATTATTGTTGGAGATTTAAAAAAAAATAAAAGAATGTAAATACTTTTTAAAAAACTTTTTCTTTCTGTCTCTTTTATCTCTCTTTCTCTTAAGCCCATCTTTCTTTCCCTCTCTTTATTTCACTTTCTGAACATGATTTGGCAGTGAATTAACTATTCTAATTTACACTTCCAGTTCAGACTCTGCGTGGCTCAGTAAGAGTTCTTCAATCTGATTGGTTAAGGAGACACACTGTTGCTTGCTCTGTTCACATAGGTCCCAGGTGCCCTGTAAAGGGCGCGGTGCTGAAATGGATTTCTAATCACCGCCAGTTCCATAGAAAAGCCTATAGAAAGTCTGTGGGCACATGTAAGTGCAATGAACGACTGGCGCTATTCAATCGCCCATGACCGCAAAATCCAGGCCACTGTGTTTCAGCTAGACAGCATACAAATCAAAAGGTTTCAAAGCCAAAGTACTGTAAAAACAAATGGTTGAAGGCTTCTGCCTTCCTGGCACTCAGTCAATGAGGCTAAAAAAAATAACTGGCTTCAGGTTTAGTCCATGTATCATTTTCATTGAAAGGCCCTGCTCATCATCGAAGATGTTTGATAGGGGCAAGTGGTCAGTGTTTTAGTTCTAGTACGCAAAATACATTGAGATATTAAATAACCATATCTGGGATTCTTGATCTCTTTTATTGTCAGGATAAAGTGCACTGATTGCATCCACAATCCAGTGCAGTGCTGAGGGAGTGCTATATTATTGGAGGTGCCATCATTTGGATGAGACTGAGGTCCCATCTGCCTGTTTAGGTGGATGTAAAAAAATCCCATGGCACTACTTGAAGAAGAATAAGGAGTTGTCCTGGCAAATATTCCTCCTGCAACCAACACTACTGTTGATTTGTCTCAGATGGTGTTTGTGCGACCTTGCTGTGTGCAGATTGGCTGCTGCATTTTCCTACATTACAATGACAACTTTAATTCAAAATTAATTATTTGGCTGCAAAGCGCTTTAGGCTGTCCTGAAGATGTAAAAGGTGCAATAGAAACAGCTTGAGGGACCTCCCAAAATTCTCAACCTTGTCAAGAGATGCGGTTGACATTTAGACAGCTGAATGCTGATCTTTTCAACATGGAGGTCAACACTTGGCACAGCAGACATTTTGAGGTGTTTTTCTTGGTGTTTGGCAGGGTGCAGGCACGTCAAGCTCTCTCAGTTCTACAGTTTGGAAACGAGGGAAGCCATATTGACAAGGGCTTGAATGAACCTGACTTAATTCTTCACCTCATCTATCAGATAGACCTTTCCTGTTAGGCAACTAATGGTTACCAACTGCAACAAGATAATCAACATCTGTCATTAGCATATTCTACTAACTATTTAAAGATGAATTTGGGCAGCCATGAAAAAATCCATACTTACTTGGGATTACAATAGCTGGGCCATTGACTTTGAAATAAGGGCCAGTAGTTTTCTATGTGCGCTAGCCTTGGCCATGAAATCAGAAATGTTGGAGGCAATTTTAACATAACTTTGTTGGGAGACTGACGCGATCTGGTGCAATGCAGGTTTTACACCCCGCCCCGTATTACTCTCCATTGAAACCCAATCCCGTGGGTTTCCCACCCCGCGAGCTTGGTTAAAGTTGTTTTTGATCCTTAACTGAAGGACTCTGTGTATTGGGAATTCATAGCTGGGTGAGTGCTTTCCATTAACCATTAATCCTTAGCCCTGCTTGTGGCCCCGTTAACTGTGATCTCTTGTTAAATGTTTCTCAAAAGCACCATTTTCCCTCATTTATTAGTCTGTCAGTCTGTTCCATTACTGAAGTGTAGACTAATTGAAGGCGTTTCCCTTTTAGTGTCCAGTTTTCCATCCTGCGACCTCATTCACAGATGGTATCTACTGGGGACTGTATCTGTGCAAATATCAAAAAGCAAAGCAAATCATTGTTCTGACACATTAAAGCCGGGAGTATCTATTCAGCACACTGACCTTCCATATGTGTTTGTTTTCAGCTTCACTGTTACATAAAATAAAATGTAATGATAATGGTAGTGTGACAGTCGAGAATACTACCAGATACGTGACTGAATTGAACAACTCATCAGAAAGGCAAATATCGATACGTCAATTATATATTAACCTCTGTTTAGACAAATGCTTGTCTGCCCCCAGACATTGAGCAGTGTAATTCCATGTGTTACCCATTGCTTTTTGATAGGAATCAATGAAATGAGGAAAGATAATGAGACATTTGGATCAAGTCAGCAAACTAGCTCCTGGAGCCTGATGCTTTTAGTGTTGCTCCATTGACTGGGTCCTCTTCTGGGAAATTAATGTAATCTTCAGGGTGGATTTAAAAGGCATGGGGTTCCATTGGCTTCTAGCTAAAACTGTACAGTGCCCTGTTCAGACCGCACCTCGAGTACTGGGTTCAGTTTAGGTCACCAAGACATAAGGGAAACAATCAAACCCTGGAGATGGTGTAGAGAAGAGCCACAAGGCTGATCTCCAACGTCAAAGGATTGAGTTATGAGGATTCACTGGAGAAACTGTGGGTGAAAGAGGACCTTACAAAAGTGTGCAAGATGCAAAATGGCATAGATAAGGCTAATCTGATGCACTACATCAAGCTATGCCAGGATATTAGAACCAAGTGGCATAGGTTATAACTGCTACTGAATTCCCATCATTCAGCTCAGCAGTAACAATGGGGCCGAATGAATAAAAAAAATGTATTCATTGATGGGATGTGGGCGTCGCTGGCTAGGCCTGCAATTAGTGCCCATCCCTAATTGCCCTTGAGAAGATGGTGGTGAGCCGCCGCCTTGAACCGCTGCAGTCCATATGATGTAGGTACACCCACAATGCTGTTAGGAAGGGAGTTCCAGGATTTTGGCCCAGCGACAGTGAAGGATCGGCGATACAGGTCCAAGTCAGGATGGTGTGTGGCTTGGAGGGGAACTTGTAGGTGGTGATGTTCCCATGCGTCTGCTGCCCTTGTCCTTCTAAGTGGTAGAGGTCGCGGGTTTGGAAGGTGCTGTTGAAGGAGCTCTATTGCTGTTGGTTCTGAACTAGCCTGGCCGCTTCAGTCATCTGTATCCCTATCTGTGACAAGTCACTCTTGGCATTGTCCTTTCAGTGCT
Source organism: Somniosus microcephalus (assembly GCF_052327205.1). NCBI lineage: Eukaryota > Metazoa > Chordata > Chondrichthyes > Squaliformes > Somniosidae > Somniosus > Somniosus microcephalus. Next base: position 26,432,466 of record NC_141019.1, on the reverse strand, counting down.
GCCTTGGTCTTCCTCGGCTTCGTGCTCCATGTACCTCTGTACGCAGGGCCACGAAAGGTATTCCAGCCGTTTCCATTCTTGAAACATGCCTAAACCATCTTTCTTGGACCTTCTGTATAAGCGTTGTTTCTTGTCCAAGTCATGTTCTTATTATATCATTCCTGATTCTTTGCATCCTGGACATTCCCAGTATTCCTCTCAACCAACTCATCTCTGCTGTTAGTATCTTTTGCTCGTCAACTTTTCCCATGTTCCAACACTCAGCTCCGTATAATAACATGGGGACAACCATCGCTTCATAAACTCTTACCTTCGTTTTTACTGAAATATCTTTAGGCTTCCATATCCTGCTTTACTGGTGAAAGGAAAATTTAGGACCGAGACATTGTAGCATTGGTAGGGGGAGGGAAAGTGAGTGCTGGGATAGGCCTGGATCCTGGGACAGTGTGGATCGTTCCATTGTTGTTTTGATATTTTGATATTAATGAGAAATGTTATACAAAGTTAAAAGAATTGAGTGGGAGATGTGTGTCAGCTTGGCTTAGTTGGCAGAAGATTGCGGGTTCAAGTCCTGCTCCGTGATTTATACACATAATCTATGCTGACACACCCATGCACCGCGGGAGTGCTGCTGCATTACTAGAGGTGCTGTTCTTCAGGGATTAGGAGTTGGACCACAGGATTATTTTTCTCCTTTCTAGCCTGGGGCTCACTAAGGCGTCCCTACCTCCACTCCAGCTGAGGCCAGTTATTGACTGGTTATTCATTTCATTGCTGTTGGTTGGATCTCCTAGCCAACATTCCTTCCTCAACCAAGACTGGCCTGGTCTGTATGGCTCAGTACTTCACCAGGCAGCGCATTTACCCATTGCTGGGGGGACAGCCCGCCAGTGATTCCTTAAACGATCATTGAGGCTTTTGGGATAGGGTCTGTTGTACACAAAGTTAAATGTGAATTACCACAGAAAAAGGAGGACAACAACGGGACTTAGTATAAAAGTGGCAAAAAAATTAAATAAAGTTGCACCTCCCATTCTCCGGGTTCCAAGAGCGTTGAGGCTCCTTGCTTGTCCATATAGAAAAATATATAGACAACCATCCACAGTGATTGAGTCAGCTTTATTCTTGAATGCAGAAGAGTTAACACAACAGAGGAATCCCAGTTACTTTTCTGAGCCTGCGCTATGTGCAGCCACAGATGGCTCATACTGCAGAGGAGCACACCTTTCCTACCTTAGTTTAACTAGCACAGAAGTGCCCAAGCTTTTTTGTCTTTGTGGGCCACTTAGGCACGTACCACAGAGACTCATTGCCACATATAACGTTTAAGCCCATACTCTTATTCATTTACATACATTTCAAGCTGCTGATAGTAACAGATCGTGGTGCCTGGGCTCTAAGCTCTGGAATTCCCTCCCTAAACCTCTCCGCCTCTCCACCTCTCTCTCCTCCTTTAAGACGCTCCTTAAAACCTACCTCTTTGACCAATCTGCCCTAATATCTCCTTATGTGGCTCGGTGCCAAATTTTGTTTGATAATCGCTCCTGTGCAGCGCCTTGGGACGTTTTACTACGTTAAAGGCACTATATAAATGCAAGTTGTTGTTAGTTGAAGACAGGGTTTTGGATCAGCTGTGTTGCCCTCCACAGTTAAATAGGCCGCTGAAGCTCATTGTCAAGGCCCACACATGAAGAATGTCCTTTTAATTGAGGTACGAGAGGGCTTCTGGTGTTCTGGGAACCAGATTCCAGCAAACAGAGGAAGAGATAAAGGGCTACTGGCAAAAAAAACCCTTCTGCTTATCCAATAGCCCACTTATCCTGCTTTGGAGGCAGCACTTCAGTCTAAATGAGGTGGCATGACTACTTCTGGAGACCCAGAACGTGCAAAGCATTGCTCGTGGTATGAAGTATAGAGGCAGGAGGTTGAAATTTTGAACCCTGAATTTAATAAGAAACCACTCGGCCGGTAACAAGTTAAAACATGCGAGGGGGTAGAATTATTCAGGCCGCTATTGTGTAGCTCCATTGTAAATGCATTCAAAGTGAACGTGCCACTGCACATAGCAACCAGAGCAACTCTTTCCCCCATGCTGTTGCTTTCAGGAATTACCTCACTAACGCTGACTCTTTCCTGTAGGGTAACCATGTGTGAACATGTTTTTAGGCAGTCAAGGTTCAGAGCTTAAACTATTTTTTTTAAACCCAGAGTCACCATGCAACATGGTTAGGTGGTGGGAGCTGTTTGTAAATGAACAGTTTTTTTTTCTTTTACTAGATCCTTTAGTTTGCCAAGTCCTACTGATAAACACGTCTGGGAGTTTGGGGTCCAAATTATTTCCCCCCAATAAAGGTCAGTTGGCGTTGCATCCTATTTGCTGTACCCTGGGAACTTAGTTACCCTAACTAGCTGGGCCTGGACTGATGTGCTACTAAATTCACAAGATCACAAGATGTTAGTGTTCCTGTTGTTAATAGTCCCCTCGATGGTTTAATTACACTGCTCAAGTCATGGCGATCAGGAAGGCCCCAGGTTCAATTCCTGGCCTGCACTTAGTTAGCTGAGCCTGCGGAGAGGCCTTGCAATTGATCTGGGCCAGGGAGGGGATAAAGCAGCCAGGATCCCTGCTCCTGGTCGCTAAGCAGTGACTCCTGCTGGAGAGTGTCGGGTGAGGACAGGATTGGGGTCGGCTGTGATGCCTCCACAGTGAAATAGCCTGCTAATGCGAACTGCCAAGGTTCAAACGTCAACAATGGTCGACTTGGGTGAGGTACCAGAGGGCTGTTGGCACCCATGGAACCATGGCCTGCACCCCAGCAAGATACAGTGCCCACAGGAGAGGAGGGGACATCATTTGGGGGTGTATTTTGAATTCTGAGTACAGGTCTCAAAACAACAGCCTTCTAAAACATTTGGCCAACAGAGACCCCTACTGGTTGATTAGGAATCTCGTTTTATTCTGACACTAACCCTTTGAATACAAACATGAGTTTCCCTGGTATTAGCTTCCAAAGCTTGGCTCAGTTCATGCAGGAAGGATGTTCCCAATAGCCGGGGAGTCCAGAACCAGGGGTCACAGTCTAAGGATAAGGGGTAAGCCATTTAGGACTGAAATGAGGAGGAATTTCTTCACCCAGAGAGTGGTGAACCTGTGGAATTCTCTACCACAGAAGGCAGTGGAGGCCAATTCATTAAATATATTCAAGAAGGAGTTGGATATATTTCTTAAGACTAAAGGGATCAAGGGATATGAGGAGAAGGCATGATCTCATTGAATGGCGGAGCAGGCTCGAGGGGCCGAATGGCCTACTCCTGCTCCTATCTTCTTCTATGTAGCATGGTTGCCTCTGAGTCAGAAGGTTATGGGAGGTTGCGTCCCACTCCAGGACTATCAGCTGATAATCTAGACTGATGTTCCAGCGCAGTACTGAGGGAGTGCTGCGTCGTGGGAGGTGCTGTTCTTTGGCCGAGTTGTTAAAACGAGGGCTCCACCTGCCTGCTCCGTTGGATCAGGTAGACATTAATGATTCCATGGCACTGTTCAAACAAGAGCAGGGAGTTCTTCTGGTGTCCTGGCCAACATATCTCCCTCAGAAAACACCACCAAAACAGATAACCTGGCTCAACACATAGCAATTTTTGTGGGATCTTGCTGTGCGCAAAGCGACTGCCACATTTGCCTACATAGTGACAATCTCTGCATGTCGAAGTAATTCATTTTGAAGCACTTGGAGATGTGACATGGTGCAATAAAAGTGCAAGTCTTTTTTTACATTTTTACCTTAACCACTTCGCTGTGCACCATTTGCCGTAGCTAGAGCGGAGAAGCCTCAAGGTTCCACACCTCCCCACAGCAGCATGGCTGAGATGGGGCAACTCGGTGGAGATGGGGATCGAACATCTGAGGTTTTATTGTCTGGCGGGGAGACTCAGTAACGTTCACGTGTAATTGTGCTGCAGGTTGGAAGAGGAATCCCAGAAGAGAGAGGATGCCGAGAATAATCTGGTATTGTTCAGGAAGGTGAGTGACTCAGACCGACAGGCAATGCACAAACTCCCCTCCCCTCCTGAAGGCTTTGACTCTTAAGGGGTATACAGTGAAACCTGTACAAATGGACACTCGCAAAAAAACGGACATCTTCAAAAAATGGACACTTATTGAGAGACCCAAATAACTTACGTAGTAAGATATACAAGAGGCACCCTGAAACTCGCAAATTACAAGCTACGGACAGCCTTCAATGCACCAAGCCCTTTTACAACTCAAAACACGAGACCTGCAGGTCAGCACGAGGCGGCAGTGGGTGAACGAAAGGGCTTTTGCGGAATGGGGGGCTCTTTACCCAGCATCCATAGCGCCCGAGAAATGGCTCTATCTCGGAGATTGAATGCTTGCACGGCTCTGCTGCTATGGATGCTGGGTAAAGAATTCTACTGAAAATTGCTACAGTACATACAATGATCATTTTGAAAATAAGGACACCTGTAAAAACAAAAGTCTCTAAGGTGTCCATAATTTACAGGTTTCACTGTAGTTCCATGCATGCCAACATAAAAAATACTCACAAAAGCTGACCCAGAAAACCTGACACCTCAAAAACAGCCATGGATATGGGCCAGTGTTTTGGGGGATCTTATTCCGTGATTCATTTTGTTTTTCTGTGTAAACTGAAATCCTTTGCGTATGACGTGTGAAAATAAGTGGTTACACTGAGAATGCAGTGGGATATGAGCTGGACAGGACAGACTAGATGCAGGAAGGATGTTTCTGATGGCCGGGGAGTCCAGAACCAGGGGTCATAGTCTAAGGATAAGGGGTAAGCCATTTAGGACTGAAATGAGGAGGAATTTCTTCACCCAGAGAGTGGTGAACCTGTGGAATTCTCTGCCACAGAGGGCGGTGGAGGCTAGTTCATTAAATATATTCAAGAAGGAGTTGGATATATTTCTTAAGGCTAAGGGGATCAAGGGATATGGGGAGAAGGCAGGGACAGGGTACTGAATTTGGATGATCAGCCATGATCACATTGAATGGTGGAACAGGCTCGAGGGGCCGAATGGCCTACTCCTGCTCCTATCTTCTATGCTTCTATGTTTTTCATAACTTGATCTGCAGGCAGACCCAATATTCCACCAGTTGTACTGTAGGAAAAAACGAAAGTACACAAATGTGTGGTATTTGCAGATATATTTGAAGAGGAAAGTGAGCACTTGTGGGAAAAATGTATTTCTGAGGGAGTCTGATTTCGGAACAGGCTCAAGGGACTAAATGGCCTCCTCCTGCTGCTATGCCCGTACCTGCCGCCTGATAACGTACCGTCATGGGAGGGAGTCAGCTCATCGTGCAGTCACGCATTGCGTCAGCAATCCGGGGCGACCCAGGACGAACGGGCAGGCGGAGCGACAACTTTCAAATGCGCGCTGATTTTTTTTTGGGAATGCGGCAAGCGCCAACCGTCAACATGGAAAACTGACCATTGGCATGTTTGGAGCGTCAGTACTGCTGTTTGTGCCCGCGCCTGTAAAATAAGGGGGGAAAATCTACGGGAAATGGGAGTCACGTTCCTGAACCTCTTTGTTGTAGCCGTGCTCAGTGCAAATAAACAAGAAAGGCACATTCCCAATTGGCAAGGGTATGGCTATATTTTGGCTAAGCACCGAGGCTTTCACGCGGCCAGCAATGTATTTCATTCAGAACAAGTCTCTTTTAATCAGACTGCGAAAAAAAAAGTGGAAAACCTTTTGACCCCAGCCCCCTTAAAGGACTTTTCCAGTGTTGAAGCTGTGGACCCCACCCAGTGGTCTCTGACTCATTTTAAGCCCCAACATTCACCTTCGAGTATCCCTTTGCCGCCAAAAGCACCCTCCCAGTCACCTGACGTTCCTCAGTCAAATATTGTCACTTTGTGTTCCACCAAATTCTTACATAGTCCAAGATGCTGTAAAGGGAGACGCCTGTAATGGTAACCGTCTCTGTCACCCCTTTATCCTTTAGCATTGTTGATTGGAAGAAATCAGGATTCAAAGCTTCCTTCCACACTAGGAAGCAAGAAATGGTCTTTAAGGATGAATGGTGCCTGGGGGATGTGGGGATGATTTTATACCTTGGCCTTGAATTTCCTTGGGGCCTGCAGGACTATTGTACCCATAGCTGGGCGGAACTTCCACCCACTGGCCCCAGGTGCCTGCTGGATTTCCCACAGTCAGGGTATTTACAGAAAGTGGGCAGTCAGGAACTTAAAATGGGTGGGGGAGGCGGCTGCGATCGTTAGAGGACCGACCCAAAGAAAGATCCAGCCTTTTGTTTTGCAGTAGGCCTGGCTTCCGTGGCTCAGTGGGTAGCACTCTTGCCTCGGAGTCAGAAGGTTGTGGGTTCAAGTCCCACTCCAGAGACTTGAGCACAAACTCTAGGCTGACACTCCAGTGCAGTGCTGAGGGAGTCGTCGTTGTACGTGTCTTCACACTGTTCCCTTTGGGGAACTGTATGAAGTGGTGGAAGGATTTCTGGCCGCGATTAACGCTCCTTCCATGACCGTAACCATCTTCGTACCAGCCATTAGGGTGGTTAGTCCTATGGCGGGAGGGTTTTACGGGCTCCCACAACTCCTACGAGGGGGGGGGGCCACCCACACCCACGGACGCAAGTATCCCGCTGGATGTCAACCCAGAATTTAGAGCTGGAGCTCTGACTCCACTTGCCGGGACTGTCTGGAGTGGGGTTCGAAACCCTACACCTTCTGGCCCAGCGGCGGGGATGGTACCGCTATGCCAAAGGCCCACTCCCGCTGAGGGAGTGCTGCACTGTCGGAGGTGCCGTCTTTCAGGATGAGACATTAAACCGAGGCCCCATCTGCTCTCTCAGGTAGATGTAAAAGATCCCATGGCACTATTTCAAAGAAGACCCGGGGGAGTTAACCCTGGTGTCTTGGCCAATATTTATCCCTCAATCATCATCACTAAAAAACAGATTATCTGGTCATTTATCACATTGCTGTTTGTGGGAGCTTGCTGTGCGCAAATTGGTTGCCGGGTTTCCTGCATTGCAACAGTGACTCCACTCCAAAAAGTACGTCATTGGCTGTGAAGCGCTTTGGAACATCCTGAGGTCGTGAAAGGCGCTATAGAAATGCAAGTCTTTCTTCTTCGCCCTCCCAGCAAGTGCCATCCTTGAGCTAACTACCTGCCGGCAGCTCCAAGTGAGTTGATCGCTGCGGTCACTTCTGGCTTCTCGTGATCATGTACGCACAGACGAGAAGCGTGGGCCTGTCCGGGATAACCTTGGGCAGAGGAGTCAGGCGGCACGGGGCATACGTCACTGCGCAAGCGCACAATCGCAGAACAAGATGGCGGGCCGCTTTGGAAGAGGGGTTAGATGGTAGCCGAAGCGCTGATTTTTGTCAGCAAATGCTGATGTGCGAAAGCAATCCGTAAGCACCAACTACCAGCGCAAAACACTGACGGTTGGCATGTATGCAGTGCCACAGGTGCCTGCCACCCTCTGGCACCATGCCCATGTGGCCGTTCTTCGTGTGGACCTTGATAGTGAGTGACATCAATAGCAACAACTTACATTCATGCGCTGGCTTTCATGCACAAAAATGTCCTAAGGGTGCGCCACTAAATAGAATAAATGGGGACACGGACTCCAAGCCAGGGAGGGAGAGATTAGGATGGGTGACCAGAAGCTTGAACAAAGAGGTGGGTTTTGAGAAGGGTTTTGAAGGTGGAGAGAGAAGTGGCGGACTTTAGTGAGGGAGTTCAAGAGACACTTCTTCGCGCAAAGGGTGGTAGAAGTGTGGCACTCTCTCCCACAAGAAGCAGTAGATGCGAGCTCAATTCATCATTTTAAAACTGAGATCGATGGATTTTTGCTGACCAAGGGTATAAGGGGATATGGAGCCAAGGCAGGTGGATGGAGTTAGGTCGCAGATCAGCCATGATCTCAATGAATGGTGGAACAGGCTTGAGGAGCTGAATGGCCAACTCATGTTCCTAAGGCCATCAGGGTATTCAACCATACAGGACATCTTAGCCGAGTCCGATTCTGCTCTCACCTGACATCCATACACGCACTTTTCAGTGGGGGGGGCGGGGGGGTGGTGGTGGTGAAGGGGATCACTGCAGAGATGTTAGAAATTTGATGAATTGTTGAGTATTGTGTGTTACTGCCTGAAACAACGTCACGGTTTCCGAGGTTAGTGGCATTTGCCATATTTGACTCTGAAAACCCACCATACCGAGCTGCAAAACCTAAGTATCTTACTTGAAGTGAGAAATTTGAATTTAAACTCACATTAAAACCAGTATTTTTAGTAAAAATGATAAGTAGAAAATTAAATCTGAAGATGATTTTATCCATCATTGAAAACTGAGAATAGCTCCGAGCAAACAACCCTATTATAACAAGCTTGAGCAGATGGATTAAAAATATGTTCTTTTCTCTTCTTATTTTGCCCTTTTCCTTTGCTCCTTTTTCTTTTTCCCCTTCTCCTTTTTCCTTTCTCCGCTTCCCTTCTGCTCTTCCCCTTCCTTTTCCCTGAACTCGAACCCCGCAGGATGTTGATGACGCGACTTTGGCCAGGTTGGAATTGGAGAGGAAGATCGAATCACTGCTGGATGAAATCGAATTTCTCAAGAAGATACACGATGAGGTGAGCTGGGTTTTTGTTGCTTTGTTTATTCGTTGCCTGCTTCAAGGGATGTCGTTAAATGGAAGGGAACCCTTTTCCTCTTTGTACCTGAAGTTCACATCCAGCGCTCCTGCCCGGGCGCAGGACAGCCGAGATGCAGTTCAAAGCTCTGTACTTGGTAACCATTCACTTCCACTGTTTTGATGGAGTCACCAGCATTTCAGACATCTCCTCCAGCTCTCCAACGCTGACGGCAAAAGCTCACAGGAACATAGGAACAGGAATAGGCCATTCAGCCCCTCGAGCCTGTACAGCTATTCAATGAGATCATGGCTGATCTACACCTCGACTCCATTTTTCCACCTTAGCTCCATATCGCCTGATACCCTTACCCAACAAAACTCTCTTGATCTCAGTCTATAAAGCTCCAATTATCCCAGCGTCCGCAGCCTTTTGGGGGCGAGAGTTCCAGATTTCCACTCCCCTTTGTGTGAAGATGTGCTTCCTGATTCCACTCCTGAATGGCCTGGCTCTCATTTTAAGATTGTGCCCCCCTTTGTTCTGAATTCCCCCCGTTAGAGTAAATAGTTTCTCTGTATCTGTGGTGTATGTGCCTTTAAGAGCAATTATGGTGTATGTGCCTTTAAGAGCCCCAAGTGTGCGTAATGCCGGTAATTGCCACTTGGGCTATATAAGCCTGTGTATTGTGTATATCCTTTAGAAACCCCCCCCCAGACTTGCTTAGTAAATACCTATGAACCAACTCCTGTCTTCAGTGTCTTTATCTACACACGGACACTACAGTGGCGACGAAGTGGAAACGGACTTACCTGCAATTCGGCAGCACCTCAAGGACATCGATTCCTCCAGCGTCCAGAAGACTCAAGGAAGTAAGAGAAACTGTGGTTTCACCAGCTGGCCAAGCTGGTGACAGGTACTGCGCTAATCCTTCCTGGGCGTCAGGCTGGAGCTCCAGCGGCGGGCTCTACAGCTGAGACAGGCAGCGAAATCGGAGGCAAGCAATAACGGACTGGGAGGGTGCACTCGAGAGACAGCCGGCGCGGCAAGCAGGTCAGCGTTTAGACCTCCGTCGGGAACGAGTCTCCAACAGTGAATAAACGGAAACCACAGTAAAACAGCGTTGTTATCGGTAGCAGCGGCGGGAAAGCGCGGGAAGCGCCATATCTTTTCTGAAATGCCTAAATCTGGTAATATTGAGGCTTTTGATGGCGAAATAGAAGATTGGACCACATACGTGGAAAGAATAGAGGTTTATTGCACTGCAAATGGAATAACATGAAAAAAAAGCTTCAGTACTTCTGAACTTAATGGGCGCGAAGACATACGGGCTGTTACGAAATTTAATCACTCCAGCCAAACCAAAGGACAAGACTTTTAAAGAAATTGTTGATACCCTGCAGGAGAATTTAAACCCAACACCGCTGCTGATAGCGGAACGATTCAAGTTCTTCAAGAGAAATCAACACAAGAATGAAAGTAACGCTGATTACCTAACCGAATTAAGAAAGCTATCAAAGTACTGCCAATTCGGAGCAGGACTATCGGATTATCTTCGAGACAAATTTGTTTGCGGTCTCTTAAGTGAAGGAACACAAAAAAGACTGCTTTCTGAAAAAGATTTAACATTGGACAAAGCTTTCAGTATGGCTGTATCATACGAAGCAGCAGCAAGAGGAGCTGCAGAGATACAACAAGAGACACAGGACTTCGGCACCCATAAAATGACACAGGAGTTCGGAAGATGTTATCGCTGCGGCAGATCCACCCATAACCAGAGGGACTGCTGGTTCAAGGGCAAAGCATGCAGGCAATGTGGTAAGATTGGACACATTGCACGGGTATGCCAATCTGGACAAAATAAATCCACTGACAGAAAACAAAAAATCAATAAAGAAAAGTACAGGAAGGTACAAATGATGACGGACAATAGCTCCGAAGACCAGAATAGCGATAGCGACTCCGGAAACAAGAGACTAAGCTGTCTCAAATTACATAATGTACTTGCCAAAGAGGATTACCAAACCATTTGGGTTACCCTCACAATAGCAGGGTCCCCAATTAAAATGGAGCTAGATACAGGATCAGCTCTAACCGTAATAAATCGACGAGATTACGAGAGGCTATTTTCGCATATACCTCTAAAAGACACATCCATTATCTTAAAAACATATACGGGGCAGAAAGTCTACCCCAAAGGAAAAATAAGGGTGCCTGTGGTATACAACGGCAAAGAAATACAAAAGTTGTATTTATACATTCTACAAGATGGTGGTCCACCGTTGTTGGGACGTGAATGGATAAGGAAGATACGTTTAGACTGGCACTCCATTCAGGCACTGACGGTGACCAGTAAGGAAAAAAACAATGATGACATCATACCTGAACGATTAAAAGACATCTTGGCCAACGCCAAAGAAGTATTTCAAGAGAAACTAGGAACCTTGAAAGGCATCACCGCCTCAATAAAAGTGGAAGATACAGCAATTCCAAAATTTTTTAAGGCAAGACCGGTGCCATACGCAATACGTCCGGCAGTCGAGGCAGAGCTGAAGAATTTGGAAAAGGCAGGCGTATTATCCAAAATAGATTGGAGCGAATGGGCAACACCCATCGTTCCAGTCATGAAAAAAACATTGAAAAATAACTCTGAGGAACAGAAAAAAATTCGCATCTGTGGGGACTTTAAAGTGACTGTAAACCCGGTCCTTCACACAGTACAGTATCCTCTTCCGAGGATAGAAGATATTTTCGCCTCACTATCCGGAGGGAAACGTTTCACAAAAATTGACTTGGCACAGGCATATCTACAGATGGAGGTTGAGGAGACCTCTAAAAAGTATCTCACAATAAACACACACAAAGGCCTGTACCAGTACAATCGACTGGTTTTTGGAATACCATCAGCTCCAGCTATCTGGCAAAGAGCTATGGAGCAAGTCCTGCAAGGGATTCCGGGGACTCAATGCTACCTAGATGACATCCTTGTAACAGGAGAAAACGACAACGAGCACCTTGCCAATTTGGAGCAGGTGCTCACTAGGCTGAAAGAACGGGGCCTATGAGCAAACCGCCCCAAGTGCAAATTTTTCCAAAATCAGATATCATATTGTGGCCACATAATTAATAAGGAAGGGTTGCATAAGTCACCTGAAAAAATTGAAGCGGTCATAAAAGCCCAGCACCTGAAAATGTTTCACAATTAAAGTCGTTCCTGGGATTAATAAATTACTATCATAAATTTCAACCCTAAAAAAGGTGTCCCCATTATGACGGCACAAAGACTACAGAGGTGGTCCCTTTTTCTAGGGGCACACCAATACAACATTGAATACAAAGGGTCAAAACAGCATGGGAATGCTGACGGTTTATCACGCCTACTGTTGCCAACGATAGAAGAGGCACCTACAGTAGACCCAGTAGAGATATTCCACTCTACCATAGTGGAATGTCTACCGGTGACAAATTCTGCCATTGAAAGGGAGACAAGAAATGACCCTACTCTCTCACGGGTCCACGATTTAACAGTGAAGGGATGGCCAGCACATGGCGAACCACTGTTGCCAGCATTCTCGCAAAGAAGAGAACAGCTGTCAGTGTGCCGAGGAACCTTGATGTGTGGATCCAGAGTGGTGATTCCACCCAAACTCCAGGATAAAGTGCTAAAGGAGCTTCACGAGGGGCATCTGGGTGGAGTGAAAATGAAGAACCTAGCTAGGGCGTTTGTATGGTGGCCAGGTATCGATGGAGACATCGAAGACATGACCAAGAGCTGCCTAGGATGCCAGAAGGTCCAAGATGCTCCGCCACAGGCCCCTCTACATCCATGGGAGTGGCCCTCATCTCCCTGGCAAAGGGTGCACATCGACTTTGCTGGTCCATTTATGGACTCAATGTTCTTAATCGCGGTTGATGCACACTCCAAGTGGCCGGCGGTAATAAAGATGTCCTCCACCACCACGGAAAAAACCATCACAGTATTAAGGACCATATTTGCCAGGAATGGGCTGCCGGAGCAGATATGTTCTGATAATGGACCGCAATTTGTGTCCGAAGAATTCAGAAAGTTCTTAAAGAACAATGGGGTAAAGCACTACACGTCCGCCCCATACCATCCCGCCACCAATGGATTGGCTGAAAGGTTTGTCCAGACCTTCAAGAAGGCCATCAAGGCCATGGGTAATGAAGACATAAAACTTCAGCACAAGGTGGATAACTTCTTATTTGCATATAGGAATGCAACGCATGTGGTTACTAACCAAACTCCCGCCATGATGTTCTACAATAGAAACCTAAGATGCCGGCTGGATTTGGTCAAGCCCAACATCCGAAGGGACGTGGAGAACCGGCAGTTTCAGGGCATGAATGAAAGGCCAACTAGGGCCTTCCAGATAGGCCAACCGGTTTTGGCCCGGGACTACCGTACCGAGAAATGGCAGCCTGGAACTATCTGCACACGATTAGGACCACTGATGTATACCGTGGACATCGGAGACAGCATAATAAGGCGCCATGCTGACCAAATCATCAAGTCATCCGAAAAGGGACAACCTACACCACCACTCTATACATCTAACGATGAAGTAGAGATACCCATATCTACCTCCGATCCGGTGATACTGGAGCCCGATGAACCCGACACTGGCCTTCAAGCCGAATCAGCCTTGCCAGAAGAACCTACTACACCACCAGAAACTACTACACCCCCGAGGCGTTATCCGGACCGAGTCAGGAAGCCTCCTGAGAGACTAACTTATAATTAATTAATACAGCAATGTATATTATTTTGCATATAACATGTAATTAATAATTACTTAAAATATGATGTACTAGTTAGCTAGAAGGGGAGGAATTGTGGTGTATGTGCCTTTAAGAGCCCCAGGTGTGCGTAATGCCGGTAATTGCCACTTGGGCTATATAAGCCTGTGTATTGTGTATATCCTTTAGAAACCCCCCCCCAGACTTGCTTAGTAAATACCTATGAACCAACTCCTGTCTTCAGTGTCTTTATCTACACACGGACACTACAGTATCTACCCTATTGAATCCTTTCATCATTTTAAACACCTCGATTAGATCACCTCAACCGTCTAAACTCAAGGGAATACAAACCACGTTTCTGTAACCTGTCCTCGTAATTTAACCCTTTTCGTCCCGGTATCATTCCGGTGAATTTGCGCTCCAAGGCCTTCCTGAGATGCGGCGCCAGATTTGTGAGATCTTCATCAACCGATGAAAGACAGAGAAACAGTAAATCCACTTTGTGCTAATTAACTGTCTTATCCTCCACCCCACCTCCCCTCCCCACCGCACCCCATTGTGATATAAACTGAGAATAAGTACAATGAGAAGTAAGAATACACCACTGTATTCAAGCACAGGCTCTAGTACAGAAAGCTTGCTCTCCAGTATCAACAGCTAGCGAACTCCTCTTCACATCATCGCTGTTCCTCAGCCCCAATCTATACCCCAATCTATAGGGATCAAGGAATATGGGGAGAAAGCAGGGACCGGGTACTGAATTTGGATGATCAGCCATGATCTCATTAAATGGTGGAACAGGCTCGAGGGGCCGAATGGCCTACTCCTGCTCCTATCTTCTATGTTTCTATGTAATCTCAGACTAGCTGATACATCACCAGTGGGACATTACTACTTACCCTGTGTTCTCACGGTCCCTCTGAGTGACGTTGCCCAAATGGTGCTAGCTAGTAACACATTACGGACAGCTGTGCTGCTGTGGACCATGGCCCACTGTGAAATCCACTGAGAATGTTTTGAACTACTTCCTAAGAACCTTTTACAGCAATACGCCGTTCCTTCATCGCCGCTGGGTCAATGTCCTGGAATTCCCCCCCTAACACCATTGTGCGAGCGCCATCTCCACACGGACTGCAGCAGTTCAAGAAGAAAGGCCCACCACCACCAGCCCAGGGCAACTAAAGATGGGCAATAAATGCGGCCTTGCCAACGACGCCCACATCGCAAAACAAAAAAAATGCCATCTGTCTGGGTTGGCATTGAATAAATGTAAATGGACAGTAGTCATACCCACTGTGCCATCCAGTCCCTATAATTATCAATTTTGATTGATTATTGATCAATTTTTTTTTGTTTGTTAGTGAATTCGAAAGTCAAAATTAGGAAGGAGTTAGATATATTTCTTAGAGCTAAAGGTATCAAGGGATATGGGGAGAAGGCAGGTACGGGGTACTGAGTTTGGATGATCAGCCATGATCTCATCGAATGGCGGAGCAGGCTCAAGGGCCCGAATGGCCTACTCCTGCTCCTATCTTCTATGTTTCTATTGTCAGTAGCCTTTCTGTATGGACGTTTCATGTGCAATTCATTTGATGCAGGTCTTAAATTTCTGTGTTCCTCGCTTCCTTCCACTTTCAGGAGCTGCGGGACCTCCAAATGAACATGCAGGCTTCACAAGTGCAGGTTGAGATGGAAGTGGCAAAGCCAGACCTGACTGCAGCACTGAAAGAGATCCGCACACAGTACGAGACCATTGCCACCAAGAACGTGCAGGAGGCCGAGGAGTGGTACAAATCCAAGGTACAAACTCAGCGGGATTCCGGAAACATCTACAGCTGTGAAGAGCACTGGTGACTGATCCTGTCGTGAAAGCCTATCACCACAGGCCTCAACTGCCCCATGAGATCAACAAAACCTCCGTGTCTTCCTTGTGAATCAGTTCAGCCAAGTTTATTAATAAGTGACCATGCTTTAAAATTAATATTTTTTTATATTTGTTCCTGGGATGTGGGCAACACTGGCAAGGCCAGTATTTATTGCCCATCCCTAGTTACCCTGAGGTAACTCCAGTCGTAGTGTGGGACTGGAGTCATATGTAGGCCCAGTCCAGGTAAGGGTGGCAGGTTCCTTGTCTTGAAGAACATTAGTGAACCAGTTGGGTTTTTACAACAATCCAACAACCGTAATGGCCATCTTCTTCTTCTGTTGACAGCCCACAAATTACCAGATTTAGCCAGTTCAATTTCACAAAATGGATACATATATATATTTAATTTTATTTCTTTTCCAAGTTTCGCTTCTCTTTTCCTGCTAATGGTGGTTCATGTTGGGTTCTAGTTACGCAGGTGCCTCGCCCCTCCCCCATGAGTTTTCTTCATGTGTGAAGCTTGATGGTGATGGTCACCTGGCTATTTGACCACGGGGGCAGCACGGCTGAGCCCAGTCCTTCACCCATTGTCCACACATGCACACCTTCTACGCAGGCGTCGATGGATAGCTCCTTCCTCCCTGCATGTTTATGCGGTGTTGTCCCATTTGAGTGCTTGGAGTGCTCTAACCGCCTCTGTCCTCGTTCCGCTCAACAGTTCACAGATCTGACGGATGCCGCCAACCGGAACAACGAAACTCTGCGACAGACGAAGCAGGATCTGAACGAATCGCGGCGTCAGATCCAGACACTGACCTGCGATCTGGACGCCCTGAGAGGAACTGTAAGTGGAAAAAAAGACGTGACTTCTAAAGACCCTGCCAATCGGTAAATACAGCTGGGGAGGGGGTAACTTCCCCAGTCCAAGCTGCGGTGGGGAGCGTTTCACACTGGCAGTGTAAGCTGGGTCAAAAGTGTCAGCCTTAGCTCAGTGGGTAGCACTCTCGACTCCGAGTCAAGACTCCTGACTCCAGAGACTTGAGCACAAAAATCTCGGCTGACACTCCAGTGCGGTGCTGAGGGCGTGCAGCACTGTCGGAGGTGCCGTCTTTTGGATGAGACGTTAACCCTCTCGGGTGGACGTAAAAGATCCCACGGCACTATTTCAAGGAAGAGCAGGGGGAGTTCTCCCCGGTGTCCTGGGCCAATATTTATCCCCTCAACCAACATCACTAAAAAAACAGGCTTGTGGGAGCTTGCAGTGTACAAATTGGTTGCCACGTTTCCTATGTTACAACAGTGACTACACTTCAACAAAAAAAGGTACCTCATTGGCTGTGAATCGCTTTGGGACATCCTGAGGTCATGAACAGTGCAGTAGAAATGCAAGATCTTTCTTTTGTTACAAAGTGAAAGAGAATGGGACCTTGGGGGGGAGGCCCGTTGATGAAACCCTTGAGGGATGGGCAACCTGCCCCAGAGGGTGTGAAGGTCACCTTCTCTGTTGGTTTTTGGTTGGGGAGTGAGGGTCACACACCAGTGATGAGGAATCTTTCCCTCTCTGGTGTATTGATGAGAGGAAGTCAGGGGAACTAATTAATAAACTAGGTTTAGTTTGTTACAGCCATTCGTCGTTAGAAGCCATTCTTACTACAATTATACAGGGCCTTGGTGAGACCACACCTGGAGTACTGTGTGCAGTTTTGGTCTCCTTACCTAAGAAAGGATATACTTGCCATAGAGGGAGTGCAGTGAAGGTTCACCAGACTGGTTCCTGGGATGGCAGGACTGTCGTATGAGGAGAGATTGGATCGACTAGGCCTGTATTCACTAGAGTTTAGAAGAATGAGAGGGGATCTCGTGGAAATGTATAAAATTCTGACAGGGCTAGACAGACTGGATGCAGGGAGGATGTTTCCCCTGGCTGGGGGGTCTAGAACGAGGGGTCACAGACTCAGGATACGGGGTAGGATATTTAGGACTGAGATGAGGAGAAATTTCTTCACTCAGAGGGTGGTGAACCTGTGGAATTCTCTACCACAGAAGGCTGTGGAGACCAAGTCACTGAATATATTTAAGGAGGAGATAGATAGATTTCTAGACACAAAAGGCATCAAGGGGTATGGGGAGAGAGCGGGAATATGGTATTGAGACAGAGGATCAGCCATGATCATATTGAATGGCGGAGCAGGCTCGAAGGGCCGAATGGCCGACTCCTCCTATTTTTCTATGAAGAGTCACATTAGCTACTCTGGGAAGCTCTAGAATTAATCAATATTCTGAGATTTGTCAGCATAGACATCTTTAGTCAATTGCAAATACTTATTGATCAAAAGATACGTCTGTGATTGTACATCTTTGAGAATTGTTTTAAAACTTCAGGAAAAGAATGAAGGTTAAAAAAGACTGTAATTTCATTGGTTTAAACTGAGAAATATATATTTGCAAATGTACCTCAGCAACAATTTTTTTATTAGCTTGCATTATGTTCATGTTCACTAAATCCTGATATAATATCACTGATCTGCTAAATAAACATCAAAAAAATACACTTAGTGACAATGTATCAGCGCCATTTAAGCAGGCAGCAATAACAGCTTTTCCTATTGGTCAACCAGATTCAAACGAAGCTGCTGTTGTCAACTTGTTTATTAATAGGCCCGAGTTCATTGGGGCTTCCTATTGGTTCTTAGCCTCTCAGGTCTGTTCCCTACCCATGGTATATGCTTTCAGAGAGTGGTATTTGAGGTTCTTCTTCTTATCGTGTCCACGGACAGTCTATACATAGCCCAGCCAGAACTGGACATATTTTTGCGCCTTGTTGTTGAATTCGGCAAGATCTGCAACAGTGCAGGGTTCCTCTAATGATGGGCATTGCAGGAGATGTTGCATAGTCTGTGCCTCAGTTCCACATTCACAAGTTGTCGGGCTGGTTGAATATCCCCATTTGCTCAGTGACACCTTTGAGCAACCTACACCGGTCCTAAGTCTGTTAAGGCACTTCCAAGTTGCCCAGTTGCAATTAGCTCCTGGGGGAAGGCTTTCATCAAGTAAAATTTCCATCGCTGGGGGTTGTTCAAGACTGGCGAGCCGGTCTTTCCACAAGGCGATGCGGGCTTCAGATGAGGTTGATTGTAATGGAACAACACTGTTCATGAAGCTCTTTCTTGACTTTAGGCGGCTGGGTGTAGGTGTATGACAATGCAGAGGGTGTCTCTCATCTGATGTTTGACGGAGTTGCTCTTTCTTGCTGGCTACCGTTCTTCTTATATCAGGGGGAGCGATACCCGCCAGGATATATAGGCTGTTGGTGTTTGTTGGTTTTAAGCAACCTGTGATAAATCGGCAGCTTGCATTCAGAACGGCATCCATCTTCTTGGCATGAGTAGACCTTTCCCATGCAGGGCAGGTGTATTCGGCAGTGGAATAGCAAAGAGCAAGTGCACTGGTTCGCAATGTTTTCGGGCTTGTTCCCCATCTTGTGTTAGTGAGCTTATTCAGGATGTTGTTTCGTACGCTCACTTTTGCCTTTGTCTTCTCGATGTGGTTCTTGAAGGTGAGGCATCGGTCAAGGGTGACTCCTAAGTAGATAGGGTGCTCGCAATGCGTCAGTGTTGCTCCACACCAGGTTACTTTCAACTGGCGTTTGGCTTCACGGTTTCTGAGGTGGAATGCACAAACTTGCGTCTTTGATGGGTTTGCGCGAAGGTGGTTTTCTTCATAGTAGGATTTTAGTCCCTCCAAGGCCTCAGAAAGCGTTTTCTCCACGGTGTTAAAATCAGTGCTTTGGGCAGTGACACATAAGTCATCAGCATATATAAAACGGCGTGTAACACCGTCTATAGGTTGGTCATTCGTGTAGATGTTGTAGGTTTTTGACTACATCATTGAGTATTTGTCTACAGAATGAGTCATTGCTGCGCCAGCTGCGGGAGATGGAGGAGCAGTTCTCCGTTGAAGCGTCTGGCTACCAGGATACCATCGCCCGTCTGGAGCAAGAGGTTCACCACATGAAGGATGAAATGGCAAGACACCTGAGAGAGTATCAAGATCTGCTCAACGTCAAGATGGCCCTGGACATTGAAATCGCCACCTACAGGAAACTGCTGGAAGGTGAAGAAAGCAGGTGAGCTGGGCAGCTTGGGGACAATCTTCGAACTTGTCACTTGGCTTCATCTGGTGGAGAGGCCAATCCTGTCTCCACTTGATGTCTAGAGACACACAATTTCCAATTGCATTCCAACTATTGGGCCCCTATTGCCTCTAACTCAGCACAGACCTGGTCAAACTTGGCACCTGCCTACACCACCACCTCCAAGTTCCCCTCCAAGTCACACACCATCCTGACTTGGGACATATATTGGCCATTCCTTCATCATCCCTGGGTCAAAATCCTGGAACTCCCTGCCTAACAGCACTGTGGGAGCACCTTCACCACACGGACTGCAGCGGTTTAAGAAGGCGGCTCACCACCAGGACACCTCCCTCCTCCTCTTCAAATAGTGGCATGGAATCTATAACATCCACCTGAACAGGCAGACGGCACCTCTGACAATGCAGCACTCCCTCAGTACTGCAGTGGTGTCAGCCTAGATTATGGGCACTTGAGTTGATAACAGGAGTGTCCCTGAACAGTCTAAAAGTTTGAAAATGTAGAGATTATGAATTAAACCATGATTGTGATCCCTAAGGTGCTGTGATATATCAAATCAATCTACTTGAATGGGCCTCATGCCTAAGGGAGATGGGGAGGGAAGGAGCCAATGATGGACAATGTACAGCATCATAATAGGGGGTCCCCGAGCACCACAAATCCTATTAGAAGTTGAGGAATTACACCTGTGGCCCAACAGTGCTGCACAATCGGAAGCATCAAAAGCATTCCGATCCCCCACCAATTCTTTGCAATATTCCTTTGAAGCTAAGTTTGAGGTCAAGTATTCTGGAATTAGCAGTCACTATCTGTTTCTTTGTCTCACTAGGATTGCAGTCCCGGTCCAGTCCTTTTCTTCTCTCGGCTTTAGAGGTGAGTCTGTGAGGGTTTAGAAAATATATAAAACGTTTAAGATGGTAACCTTTCACATCAGCGTGCCCGGAGACCGTTTGATAATTCCTGTTTGTGTTTGGCTGTCATATTTTAGACTATGATCACAATGCAGATATTCAAAGCAGGAAGACTGTGTTAATCAAAACCATTGAGACCCGCGATGGAGAGGTGAGAATTACCAATTGAAAGAGTTGTTGTGTCTCCCGTCTTTTTTTTGAGAAACGGGGATTGCTTAAAAAGTGACGTTTTTTGGGATGTCAATTATTGGATCCTCTTCCCTGGAAAAGGGCCTTCCTTTTCCAGGTAAACCAAACCCAAATCTTAAAATTAGGGATGAGAGTTCAGATTAATTCACACCCACCAAAATGTGGATATAGATATCCCTCCATCAACCATCAGGGTGATGGATACCCCATCACTGCTCACCAAACCAACCATCAGAGAGATGGATACCGGCAATAGATACCCCATCACTGCTCACCAAACCAACCATCAGAGAGATGGATACCGGCAATAGATACCCCATCACTGCTCACCAAACCAACCATCAGAGAGATGGATACCGGCAATAGATACCCCTTCACTGCTCACCAAACCAACCATCAGAGAGATGGATACCGGCAATAGATACCCCATCACTGCTCACCAAACCAACCATCAGAGAGATGGATACCGGCAATAGATACCCCATCACTGCTCACCAAACCAACCATCAGAGAGATGGATACCGGCAATAGATACCCCATCACTGCTCACCAAACCAACCATCAGAGAGATGGATACCGGCAATAGATACCCCATCACTGCTCACCAAACCAACCATCAGAGAGATGGATACCGGCAATAGATACCCCTTCACTGCTCACCAAACCAACCACCAGAGAGATGGATACCGGCAATAGATGCAACAAAAACTTGCATTTATATAGCACCTTAACATAGTCAAACGTTCCCAGGCGTTCCACAAGAGCGTTATCAGGCAAAATTTGACACCAAGCCACATGAGGAGATATTGCGCCAAAGGCCTGGTCAAAGAGGTAGGTTTGAAGGAGCATCTTAAAGGACGAAACCTCTCGACTCACCAAACCAACCTCCAGGAGATAGACAAGAGTGCTTTGAATAGGTATCCATTACTCCGATAGTTGGTAGGGAGGATAATTCAAACAGATAATTACACACACACACTCACATTAGTCATCAAGAAAATGGACAATCTGGGCGACCAGCTCCCAAGAATGACAGGGTTTACGATTTTGTTACACAGACAAAATCTTCCCCCCCCTGCCACCCCCCCTCCATGTTTAACTGGGATTCTGAATAGTCTCATTCTCTTTGATCGCAAATCTCACTGCCAAGCGTTTCCTGACTTTTGACAGCAATGATCATATGCACAGTTTCGGATCTCTTTCATTTGACTTGCTGCCTATTGCAGATGCTTAATTTTTTTAATGTAATTTCTTTCTTTTCGTTCGGCAGGTGGTAAATGAATCCAGAAAGGAGCAACAAAACGAGCGTGATCATTAAACAGTCACAGCCTCAAACGATAGTTTGAGTTTGGGAGCTGAGCAAAGCAGATGCAGAAGAGAAGACTGAATTTTCATTAGCCCTCAGACAGTTTCCATTTATCTTTATTTCTGTGGCCCGTATTTAAAGCTCAGAACTGTAACAATTCCCAATCATTCCACTGCACTGTAACCCTGGAGACTCAGCCTGGGCAGCAAGCAAACCCAGGGCCGGACACACACTTTAAATTCAAGCACCTAATGGGCTCCTTATTCAAACCTTTACAGTTCTAAGACTACACTTTTTTAAATGAAATTCTCAAAAGTATGCTGCTCCCCTCATCTCCTATGAACTCGTCTGCTCAACGATGTCATGAATTCAGCAACTAATTACAAAGAGCAGGCTGATATTCAGCTTACAACTTGCGCAGAACAGTCGTAGGAAGGAGCTTAGCAACAGGAGGAGGCCATTCAGCCCCTCGAGCCTGTTCCTCCATCCAATTAGATCTGTATCTTAACTCCATTTGCCCACCTTGATTCCATATCCCTCAATACTTTTGCCTAACAAAAATCTATCAATCTCAGTTTTGACATTTTCAATTGACCCCCAGCCTCGACAGCTTTTTGGGGGAGAGAGTTCCAGATTTCCACCACCCTTTGAGTGAAGAAGTGCTTCCTGACACCACCCCTGAACAGCCGAGCTCTAATTTTAAGGTTATGCCCCCCTTGTTCTTGATTCCCCACCAGAGGAAATAGCTTCTCTCTATCTACCCTCTCAAATCCTTTAATCATCTTAAACACTAGTCCATTGAAACCAAGGGGAGGAATATAAACCTGAGCAGGAGTTTCCCAGGAGTGTAAACCCCGATGGCCTAGTGGCTAACATACAGACCAGAAGGCCCCAGGTTTGTTTTCCAGGCTGAGTTCAATTAGTTGACCACAGTCATGACAACAATTGGGGCTGGAATTGGCGCCAATGCCCCGGTGAGCAAAAGCTAGTGAGGTTTCTGCTCCCGATCGCTCTCCAGGGACCGCTGCTGGGAAGTGATGTTGCATGCAGATGTTGGATGTTTGGATGAGGACAGAACTGGGCTTGAATGCGACTCCCTCATGGTTAACAGCCGACTGACACTCAACGTCCAGCCTCACATGTCAAGAGTGGACATGTGGGTGGTACCAGAGGTCTGACGGCATCCATTTAAAAAAAATTCGTTCACATGATGTGGATGTCGCCGGCAAGGCCAGCATTTATTGCCTGTCTCTATTTTCCCTCGAGAAGGTGGTGATGAGCTGCCTTCTTGAATAAGTGGCTCGCTCGGCCATTTCAGAGGGCAGTTAAGAGTCAACCACATTGCTGTGGATCTGGAGTCACATCTCGGCCAGACCGGGTAAGGACGGTAGATTTCCTTCCCTAAAGGACATTCGTGAACCAGATGGGTTTTTACAACAATCCGTTAGTTTCATATTACTGATACTTTTATTCCAGATTTATTTTAATTAATTGAACTTAAATTCCCTAGTTGCTGTAGTGGAATTTGAACTCTACGTCTACTTGGTATCATTAGTCCAGGCCTCCCAATTATTAGGCCAGTAACATAACCACTACGCTACCGTACCTCTAGTACCTTCAGGAGAGAGCAAACAAAAAAACAGGTCCCTCCCTTTTCTCTGGGGGTGGAAATGCCTCAGGGCTTTTTCTCGATTCCCTGATGGAAATCGGGGATTTGTCAATTGGGGGATTGCAGCTGAGAAGGGAAGTGCTGCCGACCAGTAGCAGCTAGTGTGTTGGCACAGCGTTCTGCCTTGCTGTTGCTCGGAGAGTGCTTTCAAACATAGCAAAAAGCCTTTAAGATTATATGTGGCTTTAATTAATCCGCTCAGTTTAGCTTTGTCCTTTACGTTTTTGAGTGATAGATACATTTATGTGGTGTACGGTTTAAGTGGAATTTTAGTTGCAAAAGCATAGAAAAACCAAAAGGTCACATTCATCATAAATGAAGTGCTGCTTTTCATAGAATCATAGAAATTTACGGCACAGAAGGAGGCCATTCGGCCCATCGTGTCTGTGCCGGCCGACAAAGAGCTCTCCAGCTTAATCCCACTTTCCAGCTCTTGGTCCGTAGCCCTGTAGGTTACGGCACTTCAGGTGCATATCCAAGTACTTTTAGACACTTTTCACAACATTTTAGCACGTTACCATCAGACTCTGGCTTTACCGGACGTTTAGTGAAAGAGTGCAGCTGGAATGGGGAACTGCAACGCAACCAACGTTGCCCCGCATCGAGCGGGAGGTCCCGCGCAGGCAGCTCACCAGCTGCGGCCGCTGGAACAGATACCGCGCAGCAACTTTAAAGGGACCGCGCGCAAAAAAAAAAAAAAAAAAAAAAAAAAAAAAAAAATTAGAGGGGACATTGAATGCAACCGGTTAAAGCGGAGCCTCATCGGCCCTGAAATGACTCCGTGGGCTACTAGTGGGAATCGCTCCTGTGAAGCACCTTGGGATGCTTTACTGCGTTAAAGACGCTATATAAATGCAAGTTGTTGCTGTTGTCCATCTACTTGATGGTGTTTGACTGAAATATCTCTCTGCTATTTTAGCGGAGATGTTGAGACGTTTACAACAAAGGGGTTCGCACCTCTGCTGAAATAGCACCGAGAGGCATTTCAGTTAAGCATGTGCTTGTTAGCACCCCACGCCGTAATTACAGGGCCACCATTATGTGTGTTAGATACAGGAAGGGCTTTGAGGAAGAAAAAAAACCTAGGGGGAAGCCTCAGAGGAGAGCAAGTGGCAGGAGATGATTCATAAAAGAGGCCCATTTGAAATCAAGAAGTGATGTTGCTGCCAAACGCGCAGCCAGCAGTTGCGACAAAGATGCGCGTTCCCACAATGGAAGGGACAGGTTCAAGGCACTTTGGCTCAGACTGCAAAATGGTGTCACGAGTTACGGTCGATGCGTGTGCAGATTGCGTGAGGGTCACATCCGTGACTTGACGTGGAGATCAGTGGTGAGGAGAGAAAGTGACAGTGGTTTTGGGGGAAAGGTAGCAGGGAGAGCCCCGGGGAGGGTGGGGCACTGTTTGGGACGTAAGGACGCGCGTCAGAAGGCACGGCAGTCTCACTTTGCTAATTCTCCCCCTACGAGTGGTTGTGGGATTCCAGTACCTCGGTGAAGCTCACAGCCATCTGCTGTTCAGTGGATGAACAGAGGACGTTCAGCAAATCACACGACATGGCCATCTTGATTGACTATCCTGCAGGAAATCTAACCTGTGTAAAGGAATCCAAGATGATGTGACCAGTGACGCAATTAATGTCAGTGTTTAAATAAGAAATCCCAAAATATGCTATCTCCTCCCTCCTCCCCCCCCCCAACAAAAAAAATGTAAATGGCCGGCACGGGCTCGACGGGCCGAATGGCCTCTTTCTGTGCTGTAACCATTCTATGATTCTATGAACCAGTCTATTGTGTCCAGTTTTGGGTGTCTTATTTCAGAGAAGATGTCAAGGCCATGGAGAGTGTGCAAACGGGATTCACTAGCCTCTCCTCGTAACTAAAGCCTCTCGGCCCTGGTATTATCTTAAAGAAATTGGGGCTCCTCTGATTACAGCAAAGAAGGTTAAGGGGAGACCTGATCAAAATGATGAGGGGTACCACCGAAGTACAGAGCTGCTGGACAATCTGGTGTATAAGTCACATCCTCAGGTACGTTTTCATATAGGCCACTGCCACCATTTCAACTGTTTGTAAAGAAATGCCAGCTATACAATAGGGGAGTGCCTTACTTATACACTCGACTTATACACTACATTTTATGGTGCCTGATCAACTCTGTTAAAATGAGGTCATAAAGATGCAGCAGTTCCTGAAATACTGCACCATCGACACCAGTAACAGTCTGTGCTACAGAACACGCCAGTGGAATTCAGATCAACATTTCTTCAGACGGGGAATGTTCCCACACCAGGCTGTTCAGTGGAGTCGGTTCAGATAGCAAAAGGCAAATCCAAAGGGTGATTAGTGGCTGGGGCAGTTACAGTACTGTGTGCAGCATTGGGCTTCAAAAGGAAGGATGTTGAGATAATAGAGGGGAGACAGCATAGATTCACTAGGGTGCACACTCACGAGGATGCAGATACACGAGGATGCTGCCTGGTGTGAGGAAATACAAATACGAAGAAAGACTTGAAAAATTGGAGCTGTTTTCCTTAGATTGGAGGAGATTATGGGGAGATTTGACAGATAAAATTATGAATTGATGGGACAGAGCAGATAGAAACAGATTGTTCCCAGTGATTGAGGGTGCTAGAACGAGGGGACATAGAGGTAGGATTAAATGTAAGTGATTTAGGGCAGAGAGCAGGAGGAACCGTTTCACACAGAGGGCTGTGAGGCAGTGGGACGCACTACTGGAGTTAGTGATTGAGGCAGAGACCATGTCCACATTTTAAGAATAGGTGGTTGAAGGAAGGGGGAATAAAGCGATATGGGAACAGGGTGAGTACACGGGATTAGGATTACTGCTCGTGTGGAGGATAAACACCAACACGGATGGGTTGGGCCGAACGGCCTGTTTCTGTGTTGTAACTTCTATCTAAGGCTCGGAGACGGAGACCTAAAGCTCGGAGCCTCAGGAGAGCCCTAGGCAGAGGGGGGCGGGGGGTGGCTATCTGTTTGGAAGCTGACACCGACACCCATATCAGCCCAGAATCGTTCTTTGTTTAGTTTAGACAGCGTAGAACAGAGAGTGGAAGGTTGGAGATAATGAGCATGCAGCAAGGGATCCTCTGATGTGAACAAACACATTTTTTAAACATAAAAATACAAGCCTTGTGGCTCCAATTTACATGAGGTGGCTGTTGCTACAGTGAATTTACTGGTTTTATACACTTTTTAATATCGGACTCCTGGGATTATACAGTGTGTACACAGCGACAGACTGTGTTCACTATTTAGTTGGTAAATCCACTAATTTTATAACCTTTTTTGACAATAAACTGCTTCGCGAAAGCTCGTACTTCAGCAGATCTGGGGTCTGTCATACTGTGAACTCTTGAGCAGGCTGGTCTTAGTATTTAGCCTGCCTGTAAACCCCTCTAAGGAGCAAGTGCTTTCAGGTCTGCTGCTTCACCTCTGCCTTCCTCCCCAGCCCCCCTGCACTGTCTGCTCTCCTGAAGCACCACCTTGTGTTGCTAATGCCACACT
Organism: Somniosus microcephalus; assembly: GCF_052327205.1. Classification (NCBI taxonomy): domain Eukaryota; kingdom Metazoa; phylum Chordata; class Chondrichthyes; order Squaliformes; family Somniosidae; genus Somniosus; species Somniosus microcephalus. The sequence goes on along the minus strand of NC_141019.1, from coordinate 26,405,434 downwards.
TCTGTTCTCTATTTGCAAGCCAGCAGCAACAGAAACTCAACAGAGTGAGTGAAAATCAAACTAGTTACAGCGTCACGTTATCGTAGTTAGAGCATTGTAAGAATGGAGCATTATACACACGCTGGAACATGACTAGGCTTAGAGAGGTCGCAATGAAGTTGGGGAACGCTTGCCTCAGGTTAGTCTTGGCGGTGTGAAAATCGCTCGGTTTCGGCAGGTTTTACCGCGACAGATTGGCGAGGCGATGCGTCTGGTTCCGTTGTAACGTGTATGTTTGGGAAATAAAACAAAGTACTGTGCTTCAGAACCGTGTTATGTTTGTACAAAGTATAAGGTCGTCAAGAGTCCTGCCGTCTTTCGGATGAGACGTTTTAAACCAAGGCCCCCGTCTGCTCTCTCAGGTGGACGTAAAAGATCCCATGGCTACTATTTCGAAGAAGAGCAGGGGAGTTCTCCCCGGTGTCCTGGCCAATATTTATCCCTCAACCAACATCACTAAAACAGATTATCTGGTCAATATCACATTGCTGTGGGAGCTTGCTGTGCACAAATTGGCTGTCACGTTTCCTACATTACAACAGTGACTACACCTAAAAAGTACTTCATGGAAAGTGCTTTGGAACGCCCTGAGGTTGTGAAAGGCGCTATAGAAATGCAAGTCTTTCTTTCTGGTCTGTACTTATCTGTGTAATCTTTCTGAAAATGGCCTGCACAAGCACAGGAACAGGAGGAGGCCATTCAGCCCTTCGAGTCCGTTCCGCCATTCAATGAGATCATGGCTGATCTGCGACCTAACTCCATCTACCCGCCTTTGCCCCATATCCCTTAATACCTTTGGTTAACAGAAATAACAGGCACCCAAAAACCCATTCAAACTCCCCAGTGGAGAAATAAGGACAAAAAATCAGCCTTCTGTTACAAGCACAATTTTGTCGTGCTCCTGGGGCAAATGAGAGACCAGAGAGAAGCAGAGGAACCAGAAAATGGAGCCCTCTGTGCTTGATCACAAACTGCAACACCCACTGGTGGTGCTGCTGATCACAGTGCTCACAGCGTCACCAGCCGAGGGTTACTGGTACTGCACCTTATCAACTTCACAGCATTCTTGATCCAGTTTACTGTGTAATATGTGCCGGATGGGTGGTATCATACCCATGACTGAGGAAGCTGATAACTCAATCATGAACAAAGAAGCTGTGAGTGCATTGTAAGAAATCCACTGGCTGTAGAATGCCCAGAGTTAGTGATTGAAGCAGAGGCCATGGGGTCGATTTTAACTCCGGTGCGGGGAATTGTCGGGTTCCCCGAATTTGGTGTTTCCCACATGAATCTAAATGGGTGTGTGAGATTGATGCAATTTTAACTCAATTGGCCAATTGATTTCCAACGTGTGGGAACCCTTGGCAAATGAGTATTTCCAGTCAGAAAGTCGCATAATATGACGTCATTATTGCTGCTGCATTTAGGGTCTGCAACAAGCCTTGCTTCTTCTGCAGGCTGCCAACCTTTTGGCATTTGCTGATGCCATTCTGCTTCCAGCTCAGTGTAAGAGAAAGACCAAGGTCTGTACCCCGTTTTGACGACGTTGCCCTGCAGGCTTTAGTGGAGGGAGCAAGAGCTCACAAGGAGCTGCTCTTCCCTTCATCAGGGAGGAAGATGCCTCCCCAGCAGACAAAGGCTGTCAGGGTTTGGGGAGCCACGGGGCCGTGTAGATACGGGGCCGTGCTCTCCGGGCAAGGTAGGTTCTGGACCCAAGTGCAGAAACCAGGCTAGAGGCAGGTATACAATCTTTAAGGTACTTTACTAGATTCATACATAACTAGATTCATACAAGGAACACAACAATATACATAGAACTCGAGACAAGTTACAAAACGGCTAGTCAAGAATAGGAACTCAGGACAGCTTCCATGAGGCAACCTACTTGTCCATACTGAGCTGGGATAAGCTTACCACAAGCGCAACCAGCTTGCCGAGACGAGACTCGAAACAAGCTATCACGAGGGGCTGCCACAGGGGTAACAGGCTTATCAATACAGAGCTCAAGACAAGCGCCAACATGGCAACACGCTAGTCCAGCCCAGCACCTTATCAAGACTAAGAACAACAAGAACACAGACTTAGATACATCTTAAATACAGAGCTCGAGAACCATGGCAGCCAACTAGTCAAAGCCAGCAGCCACAGAGCGAAGGCTAGTCTCCGGTTCCCCGGTTAGGACTGAGCACAGAGGAAACAAACCACAGAACTTATATACCAAGAAAACCAGGTGAAGCCCATGAACAGCTAACAGGCCCTTAAGAATTAACACAGGAGGCTAGGAACAATTAACAAAGGGCTAGAAACAAACAAGTGAAGGTGCCATCTAGAGGCTACAGAAGGAACTGACTGGCACCCTCACAACCTCATTGCTGACCTTGCTCTCTGTAGAGCAGGTTGTGCTGCTGCTGCTGCTGCTGCGGGGAGAGTGTGTGGTAGCCTTGGCCTGGGAGTGGAGAGGAAGGAGTGACCCCAGGCCACCACTACCAGCAACCTACTACAAACCATCTACATCTACCGAGGTGCCTGGAGAGGGAGGAGTAGAGGACAGAGGAGGAGGCCAGCATTTCAACTGGAGAGGCCTTTCCATCACTGCCTCCCAATTTGGCCTCCAGCCCAGGAGAGGGAGAGAGGGGAGAGGAATTCCACTCTGCTACAACTTGGAAGGAGGGGAGGAGCTGCTGCAACCTTCAACATCTGCAGGTGGGTGTCTTTGTGCATTCCCCTAAAGACTTTGCATTCTAGGCGGGGGGAGGAAAGAAGACGGGCCGGAAAGCCTGGCCTGGGTTGGCTGGAGCCTGCCCGGGTGAAGCTTCTTGTTCCCTTTTATATTGAGAAGACCTGGTGTGGGGCTGAGCCTGGGCTTTCTCCAGCCTACCCAGGCGAAGACATCTTCTCCCCCTGCCCGAAGACCATCTGTTAAGACTTTATTTTTCCATCGGGGAGTGCACCCTGCCGACACCCACCCCCCGAATACCATCTTGAGTGGGGACCCTGCCTTTGCGGCCCCCCCCTCCTTCCCCCCCCCTCTCTCTCTCTCTTTGTCCTCTCTCTGTCCTCTCTAAAAGGCACCTCCTTTTACCAACTAATTGCCAATTGAGCAGAGGGAAGAAAGGGCCCTCTCCCAATTAATACCATCAAGGGGAGAGGCGGCCCAGTTAATTTACACTCCCTCTGCTCAAGGGAAGACATTTTTTTTTGCACCAAGGCCATTAACACCTTCAGGCCTGTGACTTTTGGGGTGTGTGTGGCTCTTTGAAGATCCACCCCACTATGGCGTCCACATCTGCGGCGGTGGCGGGGCCGGCGAGAACGTATGCGGCGGTGGCGACTAAAGCCGCGGCTACTCCCGCTTCTGCTGCTGCCCCGTCGCCGTTCCGCTTGATGACAAAGAAGCTTGGGGTGAAGAGCTACACCCACCCCAACATGACCATCGAGGCGTGCGTAAAGGCTATGGCTGGGGTTGTCGGCCCTCCGGCCATAGTCGCCGCCTCGAAAATGTATGGGAAGGCTGTGTTCTTCCTGGAGTCCGAGCGGGCGGTGGCCCTGGCCATCGCCGAGGGGCTCACCGTGGGCGGGACCTTCCTGCCGGTGGACCCTCTTGAGGCCACCGCGCAGAGGGTCGTACTATCTAACGTCCCGCCCTTTATCTCCGGTGAGCTCCTCCTCCCCCACTTACACCGACTTGGGGAGGTGAGGTCGGGGATTTCGCCGATCCCGCTCGGATTCCGGGAGGCCAGCCTTCGCCATGTCTTCTCCTTCCGGCGCCAGGCTTTTGTGCAGCTGGCGCGGGAGGGGGAGACGGACGGGGCCTTTTCGGTCCTCCACGAGGGGACCTCATACCGCGTCTTCTGGACGACGGACGGCGTGCGGTGCCACGCCTGTAAGGAGGTGGGGCACGTACGAAAAAACTGCCCCGCCTCCAAGGCCGCCAGGTCGTCTGGCGTGGCCGAGGCTGGCGCCGCCGCCGCCCCCCCCCCCCGGGTCTAGCTGTGCCCCCCCCCAAACAAATGCTACCGGGGTACGGTCGTCGTCGGAGGTCAATGCCATCCAGGCCTCCGGCGGGGGGGAGGAGGGGGGTCCAGTCGGGAAGAAGGCGCGGTGGAAGACTAAACACTGTGGGGCAGGTCCCCCCGTGGAGGGCGTGCCCCATAACATGGAGCCCCTGACGCGCGAGAGCGTTGCCGCATTGATCGCGGAGTGCGGCAGTGGAGGGGACCTCGTGCCCGAGCCTGTGGCCGCGACCGCCGAGGCGGGAGCACTAGAACCTGCGGCCGGGTTTGGGCCCGAGAGACCCGAAGAACCCGCTCCACCGGAGGGAGCAGGGGAGTCCCCTGCAGAAATGGAGGTCTCCCTCTGCCCCTCCACTTTAAAAAGAAGGCGCGACCCCCTAGATGAGGAAGAGGACCGGGAGGAGGAAGGTCCCTCCGGTCAGGGGGAGTCGTCGCCCGCCGCGGGTACTGCGCCCCACCCCACCGCTGTCAACATCGCGGGCGAACGGCAGGGGTCGCCTGTCCCTGGGGAGGCTGAGGCAGAGGTGTCTGCCCAGCTCGTGCCTCCCGGGGATGGGGACGAGACCCTGCCCGTGGGGGGGGGTCGCGGAACAACCCGCGGCGGAAATTGATCCACTGTCAGTACCGTTACCCCTCGACGGGTTGGGCGGCCTGGGGTCCGGGTCGGGCGAGGACTCGCAAGATGAGCTCGCCCAAAGCGACCCGGTCGTTTCCCAAGTGCTGCTCGACCTTGTCGAGGGCTTATCCGGGATTACCCCATCTGCTGGGACGGAGGCCGGTGGCGCGGAAGAGGAAGGCCCTCTGTCTGTGTCTCCGGCGCCGGGCGACTTGGAGGAGTGCGTTTTTACGTTCTCTCCGATCTCTCCGGTCGTTCCGGCGCCTGGGGCGGCGGGGGTCTCTGAACCGCCGCCGTCTTCTGGCCCGGCCCCCCTAGAGGAGCCCAGGGAGGAATCCTCCGCTACCGATCCTGGGGGTGGGATCCGGGCGGAGGCGGGGCCGGCCGTCGCGGCCGAGCCGTTCGTTGCGCACTGCGTGGCGGACGGGTCGGCCGCCGGTGGCGACCCCCCGGAGGAGGACTGGGACTCGGTGGTGGGGGCGGAGGAGGACTGGGAGTCCGTCCCCGATGAGGAGATGGAGGACCTCACGCCCCTCGCCGGGACCCCCCTCATTCCCATTAAGGATCTCCGGGACTTTGTGGCCACGTGCCAGGGTCGTCAGAGGACCCAGCTGGCCCTCGGCAGATGGTCGGGGCTGGCGCTGCTCGTCGGGTCGGCCCGCGTCGCCTTCAAGACCATGAGCGCGGACGCGGGCGTGGGCCCGCTCGAGCTGCGTCAGTTCCGGTCATTCCTCACTGGGCTGCTAAGGGAGTGGCGGTTGACTAGCGGCCGCCCTCCCTTCCCCCGTTAGTTATAAGTAGGGGTTGGTTATGCTTCTGAAATGAAGATAACCATAGCCAGCCTCAACATCAACGGCAGCAGGGAAGCTAGCCGCAGATTTAATAACTTTTCGGTCCTTCGGGACGGGAAGTATGCGGTGTGCTTCCTGCAAGAAACCCACACCGTTCCGGGAGACGAGGCCACGTGGCTCCTGGAATGGCAAGGAGGTGTCAGCATGAGTCACCTCTCCAGTGTTTCCAGTGGGGTGGCTATCTTGCTGGCCCCGCATTTTCAGCCGGAGATCTTGGGGGTCAAGGAGCTCGTGCCGGGCCGCTTGCTCCAGGTTACTGTTCGCCTGGGGGGCGTGCCGCTCCATCTAATGAACGTGTACGCCCCTCAGGCCGGTGCGCAGCAAGCGCGCTTCTTTGAAGAAGTGTCCACTCTTCTGAGCTCCGTCGACGCGGGCGAGTGCGTCATCCTCGGGGGGGATTTTAATTGTACCCTCGAGGCGAGGGACCGCACGGGCACCCTGCCTTGCCCGGCGGCGACGGAGAAGTTGAGGGACCTGGTCGGGTCCCTCGACTTGGTGGACGTCTGGCGAAATCTCCATCCCGACTCCAGCGCCTTCACTTGCGTGAGGTCTGGGAGAGGAGCGTCCAGGATCGACTGCCTCTACATTTCCCGGGCATACGTCTCCTGCGTTCCGGCGGCTTCCATGCGGCCGGTGCCATGCACGGACCACCACCTGGTGTGGGCGGAGCTCGTTCCGCTGCGCGCGCGGGGGGGGTCCGCGTATTGGCACTTTAATAACCTGCTGCTGGAGGACGCACGGTTCCGGGACTCGTTTAGTCGGTTCTGGGCCGGCTGGAGAAGGAAGCAGGGGGGCTTCCCCTCCTTGAGGCTATGGTGGGATGTGGGCAAGGCTCACATCCGTCTCTTCTGTCAGGAGTACGCGAAGGGGTCGACCAAGAGGCGGGAGGCCCGGGTCGGGCAGTTGGAGAAGGAGGTGCTCGACCTGGAGTCCCGTCTCGGTCAAGTCGTCGAGGACCCGGCCCTGCGGTTGGTGTACGAAGAGAAGAAGGGCGCGCTGAAGGACCTGCAGCTCGTCGGGTCCCGAGGCGCGTACGTGAGGTCGCGGATCCAGTTCCTGCGGGACCTGGACCGCGGCTCCCCCTTCTTCTACTCGCTGGAAAAAAGACGGGGGGTCCGTAAGCAGCTCTTGGAGCTGCTGGCCGACGACGGATCTCTGGTCTCGGATCTGGAGGGAATCCGCGCGGAGACCCGCGCCTATTACGGGGCTCTGTTCTCTCCGGATCCGTCCAGCGAGGATGCGCGCAGAGTTTTGTGGGAGGACCTGCCGAAGGTCGGCCTGGAGGGCGCCGAAAAATTGGACGCTCCTCTGAGTCTGGAGGAGCTGACCGGCGCCCTCCGCCAGCTCTCTAGGGGGAAGTCCCCGGGGCTGGACGGGCTGACCGTGGAGTTCCACAGGGCGTTCTGGGACGTCCTGGGGGGCGACTACGCGCGGGTCCTGGGGGAAAGTTTGGCGACCGGGGAGATGCCCCTCTCTTGGCGCAGGGCGGTGATTGTCCTGCTGCCGAAGAGGGGTGATCTCCGCCTCCTTAAGAACTGGCGCCCGGTCTCCCTCCTCAGCACGGATTACAAAATTTTTGACAGGGCTATGTCTGCTCGCCTTGGCGCCGTGCTGGCCCACATGATCCACCCCGACCAGTCCTATACGGTCCCGGGCCGGTCTATCCATGACAACATCCATCTGGTCCGGGACCTGGTCCACCATTCCCAGAGGGCTGGTCTGTCGGTCGCCTTCCTTTCCCTGGATCAGGAGAAGGCGTTCGACAGGGTGGATCACGAGTATCTTTTCGGGACTCTGCGCGCATTCGGGTTCGGGACGCATTTTGTCGCCCGGATCCGACTTCTGTACGCTGCCGCGGAGTGTCTGATTAAAGTTAACGGGTCCTTGACGGCGCCCCTTCGCTTCGGGAGGGGGGTGCGTCAGGGATGCCCCATGTCCGGCCAGTTATATGCCATTTGCGTAGAGCCTTTCCTGCGCCTCTTGCGGAAGAGGTTGGCGGGACTGGCTCTGCAAGGGCCGGGCGTGGAGGTGGTCCTCTCGGCTTACGCCGATGACGTGCTCCTCATGGTCACGGATCCCGTTGACTTGCGGAGGATGCAGGAATGCCAGCAGATTTACTCGGACGCATCCTCCGCCAGGATCAACTGGGGGAAATGTTCTGGACTCCTGGTGGGTCAGTGGCGGGTGGACTCCCTGCCGGAGGAGTTCAGGCCCTTCGCCTGGAGCACTACGCACCTCCTCTACTTGGGAGTCTACCTCAGCCCGGCCGAGGACGCCTGGCCGGCGAACTGGCACGAGTTGGAGGCCAAAGTCACCGCTCGCTTAGGATGCTGGACAGGATTGCTCCGAGTGTTGTCCTACAGGGGTCGGGCGTTGGTCATAAACCAACTGGTGGCCGCCATGTTGTGGTACCGGTTCGTTACCCTGATCCCTCCCCCTGCGTTTGTCGCCAAGATACAGAAGAAGCTCGTCGACTTCTTCTGGAACAACAGGATGCACTGGGTCTCTGCTGCGGTTCTGAGTCTCCCGCTTAGGGAGGGCAGTCAGGCGCTGGTGTGCCTTCGCACCCAGGCTGCGACTTTCCGTCTTCAGACGCTGCAGAGATACCTGTACGTTGAGAATCCTCCGAGATGGTGTGCGCTGGCGACGTATTTCTTCCGCCAGCTGCACGGCCTCAATTACGACATGCAGCTCCTGTTTTTGGAAGTGGGCGGCAGGCGTGCCAGCCTGCGGGAGCTGCCTGTCTTCTACCAGGAACTGCTATGGGTTTGGAACTACGTCGCCTCCAGGCGGAGCTCTCCCCCGTCAGGAATGGCGGCTGTCCTTCGAGAGCCGCTGTTCAGGAATCCGCACCTCCGCGTCCGTGAGTTCGGGTGGCTGGCGGAACGGAGGGCTGTGCCTGGCAGGGTGACTAGAGTCGGGGACCTACTCGATGGCGGAGGAGCGGGCTGGATGGCGCCGGAGGAGTTGGCGCGGCGCATGTGTTGGGACAACGTCCGGCTCGCGGTCGATGCCATCGAGGCGGTGAAAGTGACGCTGCCCCCTGGCGCCACGAGGTGTATCGAGGCGGCTCAAGCGCATGGGGCGATCCCGTCCGAGCTTTCCCCCGTTCGGACGGAATTCCTTATCGGCGCCCTGCCCCAAAACTCCCCTCGGGGATTGGCGCCTCACAACTTGAGCCGTCTCGAGGAGATGCCCTCCGTGCCTTTTCATTCCGCGCGGAGGGGTTTCCTGTACGGGCTGCTCCTGCACACCTTCCACTTTGCCATCTTCGCCTGCCGTCCGGACACGCCGTGGCGTGCTGTTTTACCTTCCGACGGAGGCGGAAGTCCCCAATGGGGGGCTCTCTATGCGGGAGTCCTCCCTTGTTCTATTGGGGACTTGGCCTGGAGGGTGTTGCACAGGGCAGTCCCGTGCAATAGGCTCTTAAGTAGGTTCACGGACTCCCAGACCGCCTGTTTGTTCTGCGGTCTGGAGGAGTCCGTGTTCCATGTTTATGTTGAATGTGAGAGGTTGCAGCCCCTCTTCCATTATTTGAAGGGGCTGCTCCTCAAGTTTTGGTTGCACTTCAGTCCCACGCTCTTGATCTATGGTCACCCGGTGCGGAGGGGAGTGGGCAGGCTGGAGGACCTCCTCGTGGGTCTGCTCCTGGGCCTGGCAAAGAAAGCCATTAATTGGTCCAGGCAGCGGGCGGCCGAGGGGGTCGTCCAGCCAGATTGTCTCCCTCTCTTCCGTGGCCATGTTCGCGCCCGGGTGGCCCTGGAGATGGAGCACGCGGTGTCCGCCGGCGAGCTCGAGCTCTTTCGTGACCGGTGGGCGCCGCGGGAACTGGAGTGCATAATCGGTTTAAACGACCAAATTTTAATTTGATTTGTTAAGTTTTATTTAAAGGTTTATTAGACTTTTAGTTACAGTTTATTTGTTTAATGTATTTTTGGTCTGACACAAAGAGGAGGCTAGGAACAATTAACAAAGGGCTAGAAACAAACAAGTGAAGGTGCCATCTAGAGGCTACAGAAGGAACTGACTGGCACCCTCACAACCTCATTGCAGACCTTGCTCTCTGTAGAGCAGGTTGTGCTGCTGCTGCTGCTGTGTGGAGAGTGTGTGGTCGCCTTGGCCTGGGAGTGGAGGGGAAGGAGAGACCCCAGGCCACCACTACCAGCAACCTTCAACCACCTTCAACCAACTTCATCCACCGAGGTGCCTGGGGAGAGAGGAGGAGAGGACAGAGGAGGCGAGCATTACAACTGGAGAGGCCTTCCATCACTGCCTCCCCAAATTGGCCTCCAGTCCAGGAGGGGGAGAGAGGGGAGAGGAGCTGCTTTCAACACCCGCTGCTTGGAAGGAGGGTAGGAGCAACTTTTTTATTTTGAAACTTCTGCAGGGGGGTGTCATTCGTGCATTCCCCAAAGACTTTGTATTGTGGGTAGGGGGAGGAAAGAAGACCGGGCCGGAAGAACAAGGGGTGTCAAAAGCCCCTTCCATTGCCTGGCCTGGGTTAGCTGGAGCTGCCCAGGTGAAGCCTTCATCGCGAAGACCTGGTGTGGGGCTGAGCCTGGGCTTTCTCCAGCTCTCCCAGGCGAAGACATCTTCTCCCCCTGCCTGAAGACCACCCACAGAGACTTTATCTATTTTTCCATCGGGGAGTGCACCCCTGCTGACACCCACCCACCCACCTGCCCTCCTGTGTGGCGCCCCTGCCTTTGCGGCCTCCCTCCTTCCCACCCTCCCCCCCTCTCCCTCTCTTTGTCTTTCTCTCTCTCCCTGTCTCTCAGGAGGCACCTCTTTCTAAATCTTCCAACTAATTGCCAATTGAGCAGAGGGGAGTAGGCCCCTCTCCCAATTACTTTCATCAAGGGGAGAGGCGGGCCTTTCGTTTAACAGCTCCCTCTGCTCAAGGGAAGACTCAAAACAAAAAAACCTACCCGAGGCCTTTTAACACCTTCAGGCCTGTGACTTGGGGTGTGTGTAGCTCTTTAAAGAACCACCCCATTATGGCTTGCACATCTTCGGCGGTGACGGGGCCGGCAATGACCTATGCGGCAGCGATGGCCAAAGCCACGGCTGCTCCCGCTTCTGCTGCTGCCCCGTCGCCATTCCAACTTATAACAAAGAAGCTTGGGGTGAAGAGCTACACCCACCCCAACATGACCATCGAGGCGTGCGTGAAGGCCATGGCTGGGGTTGTCGGCCCTCCAGCCATACTCGCCGCCTCGAAAATGTACGGGAAGGCTGTGTTCTTCCTGGAGTTGGAGCGGGCGGTGCCCCTGGCCATCACCAAGGGGCTCACCGTGGGTGGGACCTTCCTGCCGGTGGACCCTCTAGAGGCCACTGCGCAGAGGGTCATATTATCGAACGTCCCGCCCTACATCTCGAGTGAGCTCCTCCTCCTCCACTTGCTCCAACTTGGGGAGGTGAGGTCGGGGATCACGCCGATCCCGCTCGGATTCCGGGAAGCCAGCCTTCGCCATGTCTTCTCCTTCCGGCGCCAGGCCTTCGTTCAGCTGGCGCGGGAGGGGGAGACCGACGGGGCTTTTTCGGTCCTCCACGAGGGGACCCTTCACCGCGTCTTCTGGACGACGGACGGTGTGCGGTGCCATGCCTGCAAGGAGGTGGGGCATATACAAAAAAACTGCCCCGCCTCCAAGGCCGCCAGGTCGTCTGGCGTGGCCGAGGCTGGCGCCGCCGCCGCCGCTCCTCCCCCCGGGTCTGGCCGCGCCCCCCCCAAACAAATACTACCGAGGTGTGGTCGTCGTTGGAGGTCGATGCCATCCAGGCCTCTGGCGAGGGGGAGGAAGTGCGTCCGGTCGGGAAGAGGGCGCGGAAAAATAAACACCGTGGGGTGGGTCCCCCCGTGGTGGGCGTGCCCCTGGACTTGGCGCCCCTGACACCCGAGCGCGTTACTGCGTTAATCAGGGAGGGCGAGAGTGGGAGGGACCTTGTGCCCGAGCCTGTGGCCGTGACCGCCGAGGCGGGAGCGCCAGAACCTGCGGCCGGGCTCGGGCCCGAGGGACCCGACGAACCTGCTCCATCGGAGGGAGCGGGGGAGGCCTCTGTGGAAATGGAGTTCTCCCACTATCCCTCCGCTCTAAAAAGAAGGCGCGACCCTCAAGACGAGGAGGAGGACCAGGAGGAGGAAGGTCCCTCCGGACAGGGGGAGTCGTCGCCTGCCGCCGGTGCTGCGCCCCTCCCCACCGCTGTCACCATCGTGGGCGATCGGCAGGGGTCGCCTGTCCCTAGGGAGGCTGAGGCAGAGGTGTCTGTCCAGCTCGTGCCTCCCGGGGATGGGGACGAGACCCTGCCCGTGGGGGGGGTTGCGGAACAACCCGTGGACGTAATCGATCCCCTTTCGGTGGCGTTACCCCTCGACGAGTCGGGCGGCCTGGAGTCTGGGTCGGGCGAGCTCGCGGAAGATGAGCTCACCCAAAGCGGCCCGGACATTTCCCAGGTGCTGCTCGACCTCGTCGAGGATTTCGCAAGAAATACCCCTTCTGCTGGGTCGGAGGCCGGTGGCGCGGTAGAGGAAGGCCCTCTGTCTGTGTCTCTGGCGCCGGGCGACTTGGAGGAGCTCGGTTTTACATATTCTCCGGTCTCTCCGGTCGTTCCGGCACCTGGGGCGGAGGGGGGCTCCGAACCGCCGCCGTCTTCTGGCCCGGCGCCCCTACAGGAGCCCAGGGAGGAATCCTCCGCCATCGATCCTGGGGGTGGGATCCGGGCGGAGGCGGAGCCGGCCGTCGCGGCCGAGCCGTTCACTGCGCATTGCGTGACGGACGGGTCGGCCGCCGATGGCGACCCCCCGGAGGAGGACGGGGACTCGGTGGTGGGGGCGGAGGAGGACTGGGATTCCATCGCCGATGAGGCGATGGATGACCTCCCGTCCCTCGCCGGGACCCCCCTCATTCCCATCGGGGAACTCCGGGACTTTGTGGCCACGTGCCAGGGTCGTCACAGGACTCGGGTGGCCCTCGACAGATGGTCGGACCTGGCGCTGCTCGTCGGGTCGGCCCGCGCCGCCGTCAAAGCCATGGGCGTGGGCGTGAGCCCGCTCGGGCTGCGTCAGCTCCGGTCCTTCCTCACTGGGCTGCTAAGGGAGTGGCGGTCGACTAGCGGCCGCTCTCCCTTCCCCCGTTAGATATAAGTAGAGGTTGATCTATGCTTCTGAGATGAAGATAACCATAGCCAGCCTCAACATCAACGGCAGCAGGGAAGCTAGCCGCAGATTTAATAACTTTTCGGTCCTTCGGGACGGGAAGTATGCGGTGTGCTTCCTGCAAGAAACCCACACCGTTCCGGGAGACGAGGCCACGTGGCTCCTGGAGTGGCAAGGAGGGGTCAGCATGAGTCACCTCTCCAGTGCTTCCAGTGGGGTGGCTATCTTGTTGGCCCCGCATTTTCAGCCGGAGATCTTGGGGGTCAAGGAGCTCGTGCCGGGCCGCTTGCTCCAGGTCACTGTTCGCCTGGGGGGCGTGCCGCTCCATCTAGTGAATGTGTACACCCCTGGGGCCGGTGCGCAGCAAGCGCGCTTCTTTGAAGAAGTGTCCACTCTTCTGGGCTCCATCGACGCGGGCGAGTGCGTCATCCTCGGGGGGGATTTTAATTGTACCCTCGAGGCGAGGGACCGCACGGGCACCCTGCCATGCCCGGCGGCGATGGAGAAGTTGAGGGACCTGGTCGGGTCCCTCAACTTGGTGGACGTCTGGCGAAATCTCCATCCCGACTCCAGCGCCTTCACTTGCGTGAGGTCTGGGAGAGGAGCGTCCAGAATCGACCGCCTCTACATTTCCCGGGCATACGTCTCCTGCGTTCCGGCGGCTTCCATGTTTATGTTCAATGTGTGAGGTTGCAGCCCCTCTTCCATTATTTGAAGGGGCTGCTCCTCGATTTTTGGTTGCACTTCAGTCCCACGCTCTTGATCTACGGCCACCTGGTGCGGAGGGGAGCGGGCAGGTTGGAGGACCTCCTCGTGGGTCTGCTCCTGGGCCTGGCGAAAAAAGCCATCAATTGGTCCAGGCAGCGGGCGGTCGAGGCGGTCATCCGGCCAGATTGCCTCCCTCTCTTCCGTGGCCATGTTCGCGCCCGGGTGGCCCTGGAGATGGAGCACGCGGTGTCCGCTGGCGTGCTCGAGCACTTCCGTGACCGGTGGGCGCCGCGGGGACTGGAGTGCATAATTGGATTAAACGACCAAATTTTAATTTGATTTGTTAAGCTTTATTTAAAGATTTATTAGAGTTTTAGTTACAGTTTATTTGTTCAATTTATTTTGGTCCTACAAAAGAGGAACAAACAAGTGAAGGTGCCATCTAGAGGCTACAGAAGGAACTGACTGGCACCCTCACAAAGGCTGCGTGGCTGCAAGTGGCAGAGGAGGTCAACTCCTTATCGGCTACCCGCAGAACCTGGATACAGTGCAGGAAGAGATTTCATGACCTTCTGCACACTGGAAAAGTGAGTATGAAGTTCCCATCACTCTCAATCTGATCTCCATTGCCTTTCCTCACCAGCACTCAGCTTTAGCAATCTCTTCCTCCACATCCCACTTGACACTGACATCCATGCACCCTTACCCATTCCGTCTGTCTCTATGGTCACATTCACCTAACTATTCGACTATGCAGCCCTCACACTCCCTATCACTGTGATGCTATGAAAACAACTGACAACACACAGGGAGGGCCCTTGGTCTTGCCACCTCACTCCATCTTTGTCTCCTTCTAAGCATCTATGCTATGGAATCTCTACACTCACTCCTTCATTCTCACTCAAACTCCCTCATTGCAGGAAAAGAGAGCTCACAATAAAAGAGAACGAGTGAGGACAGGAGGAGGGCCACCCTCAGTAGCCCACCTCACCCCCTGGGAGGAGGCGGTCCTGGAGATCGTAGGACTGGAGGATGAGGCACAAGTGGGGGACGGACAGACGGGTGCACCACAGCAAGCTGCTGACAGAATAGTTTTCCATCTCTCTCATTGACATTGCATGAGTCGCTGATAATGATTCTGAGGCTATAACAGATGGACTAATGATCATCTGCAATGTGCAATGTGCATGTAACCTTGGCATCACATCTCTGACTCTTTCCTTTACTCCCCCACAGGACCATCGAGAGCCCCCGTCCCCACTGTCCAGGAGAAAGAGCCTGAGCCTCCAGACTCCTCAGAGGAATCTGCAACCTCTGAGGGCGCAGCGTCAACAGAATTCAGCGCACCCAGCACCAGCGCAGACACTCACACCTCGGTGGGACCTTCTCGAGATAGAGTAGTGTTGTCACCTGGTATATCACAGCTCACAAGTGAGCATCAGCAGATTGTGGAGATAGGGACAGCAGTGGAGAGTGCTAGTCGGAGGGTGCAGGACTCTGCCAGCTCGGCTCAGCTGCATGTCGACCCTCTGCCTCTGGGTCCATCCATCAGATCAGCGGTGCTGGAGCTCCAGGAACAGATGCAGGAGTCTCTGGCAGGTTTTGTCTCCAGGGTCGATGTGAGTGTGGAGCGAATAGAGGAGTCCATAGCGAACATGAGCAGAGCCTTTGTGGAGTCATTGGCACATGAACGCATCACCATGGAAAGGATGGCAACCTCCATGGAGGAGATAAGTCGCCAGGGTATGGAAAACATGGTGAGTGTTCATAATAGAATGACATCTCTTGAGGAGCAATGGGCATCTATTGAACAGCGAAACGAGACCTTCATGGAAGTCCTTCTGAGTAGGATTGTCAGTGCTGATACGGGTCCCCATAGCCCCCTGATGTGCAGCAAGGTGCTCTCAAGCCACTTCCAAGCGCTGGCCCCTTCTGGCCTGTGCAGCTTCAGGTGGGTGAGCAGCAGCCTGGCGCTCCTGTTGCTGCTGCTGTTGTTCCTGGTTCTGCTGGTGCCGTGGCTGGTATTCCAGCTCATCTAATGCCCAGAAGGGAAGGAAATAAAATGGCTCCCATGCTTCTGGTATATGCCTCCATTGAGGAAGCGCTGAGTGAAGGTGGCGAGCGGGGTTTCCCAGGAGGTCACACTGGAGATGTGTGTGAGGCTCCAACCTTCCACAGGTGTGGTTAAGCTTGGTAAAAGTTGCCCCAGGCCTGAAACAACAAAGTCCTGCCACCTGCAAATGATGACTGATCAAATCTCCTCTTTAATGGTTGACCTGCAGCTGATAGTCAGCGAGTCAATAGTGCGCACGCCAGGTTTCACAGGCGTGATCCTCACCAGGCGTGTTTTACGTGGGAAAAGGGTTAAAAATGCAAGGGCCTGTTGAAATGGGATTATAAAGGCCAATTATTGCTGATTAAGGGCCTTAAAGACCAGTCCAGCCTGTTGGAGGCGGGACTGATTCGGGACCATCAGACACGCCTGGGTTAAAATGGCTCGGGGTCGGGAACCAGGCGGGGGGGGGGGGTCCCAACCCCCAGTTTTTGCGATTTTTAACCCCCCACACGCCTCAAAGCCCGCCTCACGGCTGAGTTAAAATCAACCCCCATGTCAAGATTTAAGAACAGGAACATAGGAATATAGGAACAGGAGGAGGCCATTCAGCCCCTCGAGCCTGTTCCACTATTCAATGAGATCAAGGCTGATCTGCGACCTAACTCCATCTAACCACCTTTATCCCATATCCCTTAATATCTTTGGTTAACAAAAATCAATTTCAGATTTAAAATTAACAATTGATCCAGCATCAATCGCTGTTTGTGGAAGAGTGTTCCAAACTTCTCCCACCCTTTGTGTGTAGAAGTGTTTCCTAATTTCACTCCTGAAAGGTCTGGCTCTAATTTTTAGACTATGCCCTCTAGTCCTCGACTCCCCAACCAGCAGAAATAGTTTCTCTATCCACTCAGTTGGATAGGTGGTTGAATGAAAGGGGGTTAAAGGGATGTGGGAACAGGGCGGGTACATGGGAGAATAAACACCAAACCCAATATCGACTGTTGGGCTGAACGGCCTGTTTCCGTGCTGTTATTTTGACGTCATTCTATGTCATTCTAGCTAGCTCTCAGCCAAGGTAATCTAGGAGCACTACAACTGGACTCAGTGTCCCTGGGCTAAGATAAGGTTCTTGTGTCGATGTCAGGTGAGGACAGGATTGAACTTGGCTGTGATGCCTCACATGGCGGACTAGCTTCGGAACACTCAATGTCCAGGCTCACACATGAAGCGTGGCGAGGTATCAAAGGGCTGTTGGCATTAGCCGTGCAACCAAAAGCCCAACAACGGTCGGCACCTTCAGGAGAGGAAATAAGAAGAGGAAATAAGATAAAATATTCCCTCCCTCCCCTCTGATGCCCGAGGCCAGTTCCATTGGAAACGTGGAGCAATTCTGAATCAAACTTCAAATCTGTGGCAAGCAATCCTCAGTGTGGCGATGTCGCCAGTTATTCTGAGGACGTGGTGGAAAGAAGGAGCCCCAGTGAGAGCAGGAGTGGGTAGGGTCGCCAACTCTGATTGGACGGATTCCTGGAGGTACCATCACATGACCTGCTTTGAACGTCAGTGTGGCTCATTTGGTAAAACTCCGAGACTGAAGGTTGTGGGTTGAAGCCCCACTCCAAGGGGGAGCGCTGCCCTGTTGGAGGTGTTGCCTTTCTGATGAGACATTAAACCGAGGCCCTGTCTGCCTGTTCAGTTGGATGTTAAAGATCGCATGGTATTATCGGAAGAAGAGCAGGGGAGTTCTCCCCTGGCCAACATTCCTCCCTCAACCAAATTAAGCAGTCCGTCGTCTCATTTGTTGTTTGTGGGATCTTGTTGTGCGCAAAATAGTCTGCTGCGTTTTCCTACATAAAAAAAAGCACAGGAAGCGGCCATTCGGCCCATCGAGTCTGTGCCGGCTCTTTCGAAGAACAATCCAGTCAGTCCCACTCCCCCGCTCTTTCCACATATCCCTGCCATTGTTTCTCCTTCAAGTATTTATCCAATTCCCTTTTGAAGGCCACTATTGAATCTGTATCCGCCGCCCTATCAGGCAGTGCATTCCAAATCCTCACCACTCGTTGTGTAAAAAAGTTTTCCCTCATGTCGCCTCTGGTTCTTTTCCCAATCACCTTAAATCTGTGCCCTCTGATCATCGACCCTTCTGCCACTGGAAACAGTTTCTCTTTATTTATTCTATCTAAACCTTTTATGATTTTGAACACCTCTATCAAAACTTCTCTTAACTTTCTCTGCTCTAAGGAGAACAACCCCAGCTTCTCCAGTCTATCCATGTAACTGTAATCCTGCATCCCTGGAACCATTCTAGTAACCTTAAACATTCGCTCCCTCCACCACTGGCACAACATGGCTGCAAAGTGATGCACTGCAGCAACTCGCCAAGGCTTCTTCGGCAGCACCTCCCAAACCCGCGACCTCTTCCACCTAGAAGGACAAGGGCAGCAGGTGCATGGGAACACCACCACCTCCAAGTCACACACCAGCCTGACTTGGAAATATATCGCCGTTCCTTCATTGTCGCTGGGTCAAAATCCTGGAACTCCCTCCCTAACAGCACTGTGGGAGCACCTTCACCACACGGACTGCAGCGGTTCAAGAAGGCGGCTCACCACCACCTTCTCAAGGGCAACTAGGGACGGGCAATAAATGCTGGCCTTGCCAGCGACGCCCACATCCCATGAATGAATAAAAGAAATCTCTTCTGTACCCTCTCCAAAGCCTTCACCTCCTTGGCTGTGAAGCGCTTTGGGGTGTCCTGAGGATATGATGAGGCCCCACATAAGGGCAAGTTCTTTCTTACTTAACCTTGGGGCGTGTGTTCAAAACTGATGCCGTTTGCTTGGGAAAATAACGAACCTAATTAGCTGGGACTCATTGAGGGTACTTACCACAATATTAAGATGCCATTAAGATAAAGCTGAAAAGAAGGTTCTAGCAGTCACAGCTGCCGCTAAAATGGCTGCTAGCTTCTGATTAATGGCGGTTCATTTTAAAGTAAGATGTTAGATATTTGCCAGTAATAATGGCTCCTCATCAATATCCCCCATTGTATGCAAAACGCTCTGTTTACCCCAGTGGGCATCTGGGCAGTTTGAAACTTTTGATAAACAGAAAAATGTGTTTGTTTAAAATAAAGATTAACATTCTGTCCAAATGCAGTCTCTATAGCGATGTGGTGTTTTTATATAATGTTTCGCTACTGCTGAGAGCCACTTTTCCTTTCCCAAGCCACAGCATTGGTACCTCCTGGTTGCCTGGCAACACACAGGGACATCAAAGGCTATCAGGGCTGTGTTTACTCTGCTTGCATACCACTACAGTCATCCCAACTTTCCACATCCCATTCCAGGAAGCCGTTGCCAAAATAAATTGGGAATACTTGCCAAGGACAACTCCTGCAGCTCGGGGAACCTTTTAAAATTACAGTCATGGATCTTTACACAAAAAAAGAGAGCACGCCACCTCAAAGCAATCCAACAGGCCGCAGTTCAAATGCCTCACGGGGAACAGGCTGTGGTGTCTTAAAATTGCTCCATAGAGTTTGAAAAGCAAACAGGTTTTATTTTCTAATGAAATCTGCAATGAAAGTTCCAGAATTCTTCCCCATCCCTGAATGTTTTCTCATTAATAAAACCCACCAGCCGCTCCACTGGTCGATGTGTGGTAGGCCGCAGGCTTTTTCCCCACAAAAGAGACCATCGGAGAGAACAGAGCAGCATTCTTTTTCTATGGCTTTTCCCTCATTTTCTCCCCATCACGCACGCTCTTTTCACCATGGGGTCGTTGGACAGTGATCAGTCAAGGGAACCCTGGGCTAATAGCCCCTCCTAAGCTCAGCGGCACTGAGGCCAATTGTCGCTCCCTATACCGCCTTCAAGAAAGGAGGGGCGGAGGGAGCATTAGTGAGAAAAGAGGGGATCTAAATGTTTTTTTGCCTTAGCAGGGGTCAAGTTAGCCGAAAGAAATCTGTCCCGAAGGAGCTTCACGGCAACAATTACATTGAATGACATCGAAACACAGAAACAGGCCATTCGGCCCAAATAGACTACGCCGGCGTTTATCCTGCATCTCACCCTATCAACATATCCTTCTAAGATTCTTTGAACAAGCAAAGATCCGTACACCGAGAGTATAAGGAAATGTGTTCAGGGATGGCACTGGGCTGGAATTGACAATAAACAGATAATATTATCAGATCAAACATCAAAACGAGGGGGAACCGTCACCGTTCTAAGGTTGGGAGGCCATCGCGCACAGGTGAGCCGATATTTTTTGGAAAGGGTTTTGTTTGATTACATCGTTTCAAGTGTCAACAAACAGAAAAGACAAAGATTCACTGAACACGGGTGTTAATCCATTTATTTTAACTGATCAGGGAAATGTCTGAAGAATGCCCTGAGCATTCGTCCACTTGTCTCTCGGCTTAAGGTTTCAATGTACTTTGACAAAACATGATGCAACTATGTAGACGTTCCACTAGGTGGCCTCAGAGACCAACCCAATATCAGCCAGTTTTAATATAAAAACAGAAAATGCTGGAGATACTCAGCAGGTCAGGCCGCATCTGTGGAGAGAGAAACAGAGTTAACGTTTCAGCTCGATGACCTTCAATCAGTCAGTTTAACATCATTTGACCCAAGGTTGGTGAGACCTGCGTGGTTCTCTGGCTCTCTCAGAAACTATCCAGAACACCATTAGAAATGTTACTGGACTTCTCAGGATATACCATCTCAGCTGTATGGGCACATTATGGTGCTTTTACTGGGAGCGACAGGGCTGACTCTCCACTCCACCCACGTATTGATAGATCTAATAGAAAGACCCTCTGTCTTTCAGAAGAGATGTTAAACCGAGGCCCCGTTTGCTCTCTCAGGTGGATGTAAATAATCCCATGGCACTATTTTGAAGAAGAGCAGGGGAGTTCTCCCCGGTGTCCTGGCCAATATTTATCCCTCAATCAACATCACTAAAACAGATTATCTGGTCATTATCACATTGCTGCTTGTGAGAGCTTGCTGTGCGCAAATTGGCTGCCACGTTTCCTACATTACAACAGTGACTACACTTCAAAAAGTACTTCATTGGCTGTAAAGCGCTTTGGGACGTCCTGAGGTTGTGAAAGGCGCTATAGAAATGCAAGTCTTTCTTTTTCTTCTTTCTCTATGAGCTGTCTCTTTTCAAAGCTGAAGAGCCCTAACTTATCAAGTTGTTCCTCATAGCAGTTCCTTCTGTCACTGTCCAGGCGCGACTCCCTCCGTAAACTTGAGTTCATCCAAAACTCTGCTGCCCGTGTCCTAACTCGCACCCAGTCCCGTTCACCCATCACCCCCTGTGCTCACTGCCCCGTGTCCTAACTCGCACCCAGTCCCGTTCACCCATCACCCCCTGTGCTCGCTGCCCGTGTCCTAACTCGCACCCAGTCCCGTTCACCCATCACCCCCTGTGCTCGCTGCCCGTGTCCTAACTCGCACCGAGTCCTGTTCACCCATCACCCCCTGTGCTCACTGCCCCGTGTCCTAACTCACACCCAGTCCCGTTCACCCATCACCCCCTGTGCTCGCTGCCCCGTGTCCTCACTCGCATCCAGTCCTGTTCACCCATCACCCCCTGTGCTCACTGCCCCGTGTCCTAACTCACACCGAGCCCCGTTCACCCATCACCCCCTGTGCTCACTGCCCCGTGTCCTAACTCACACCCAGTCCCGTTCACCCATCACCCCCTGTACTCACTGCCCCGTGTCCTAACTCACACCCAGTCCCCTTGACCCACCTCCCCCAGTGCTCACTGCCCCGTGTCCTAACTCGCACCAAGTCCCCTTGACCCACCACCCCTGTGCTCACTGCCCCGTGTCCTATCTCGCACCGAGTCCCCTTGACCCACCACCCCTGTGCTCACTGCCCCGTGTCCTAACTCACACCAAGTCCCCTTGACCCACCACCCCTGTGCTCACTGCCCCGTGTCCTAACTCACACCAAGTCCCCTTGACCCACCACCCCTGTGCTCACTGCCCCGTGTCCTAACTCGCACCGAGTCCCCTTGACCCACCACCCCTGTGCTCACTGCCCCGTGTCCTAACTCACACCAAGTCCCGTTGACCCACCACCCCTGTGCTCACTGCCCCGTGTCCTAACTCACACCCAGTCCCCTTGACCCACCACCCCTGTGCTCACTGCCCCGTGTCCTAACTCGCACCGAGTCCCCTTGACCCACCACCCCTGTGCTCACTGCCCCGTGTCGTAACTCACACCAAGTCCCCTTGACCCACCACCCCTGTGCTCACTGCCCCGTGTCCTAACTCACACCCAGTCCCCTTGACCCACCACCCCTGTGCTCACTGCCCCGTGTCCTAACTCACACCCAGTCCCCTTGACCCACCACCCCTGTGCTCACTGCCCCGTGTCGTAACTCACACCAAGTCCCCTTGACCCACCACCCCTGTGCTCACTGCCCCGTGTCCTAACTCACACCCAGTCCCATTGACCCACCACCCCTGTGCTCACTGCCCCGTGTCCTAACTCGCACCGAGTCCCCTTGGCCCACCACCCCTGTGCTCACTGCCCCGTGTCCTAACTCACACCCAGTCCCCTTGACCCACCACCCCCTGTGCTCGCTGCCCCGTGTCTTAACTCACACCGAGTCCCCTTGACCCACCACCCCTGTGCTCACTGCCCCGTGTCCTAACTCACACCAAGTCCCCTTGGCCCACCACCCCTGTGCTCACTGCCCCGTGTCCTAACTCGCACCGAGTCCCCTTGACCCACCACCCCTGTGCTCACTGCCCCGTGTCCTAACTCACACCCAGTCCCCTTGACCCACCACCCCCTGTGCTCGCTGCCCCGTGTCCTAACTCACACCGAGTCCCCTTGACCCACCACCCCTGTGCTCACTGCCCCGTGTCCTAACTCGCACCGAGTCCCCTTGACCCACCACCCCTGTGCTCACTGCCCCGTGTCCTAACTCACACCGAGTCCCCTTGACCCACCACCCCTGTGCTCACTGCCCCGTGTCCTAACTCGCACCGAGTCCCCTTGACCCACCACCCCTGTGCTCACTGCCCCGTGTCCTAACTCGCACCGAGTCCCCTTGACCCACCACTCCTGTGCTCACTGCCCCGTGTCCTAACTCGCACCGAGTCCCCTTGACCCACCACCCCTGTGCTCACTGCCCCGTGTCCTAACTCGCACCGAGTCCCCTTGACCCACCACCCCTGTGCTCGCTGCCCCGTGTCCTAACTCGCACCGAGTCCCCTTGACCCACCACCCCTGTGCTCGCTGCCCCGTGTCCTAATTCGCACCGAGTCCCCTTGACCCACCACCCCTGTGCTCACTGCCCCGTGTCCTAACTCGCACCGAGTCCCCTTGACCCACCACCCCTGTGCTCACTGCCCCGTGTCCTAACTCACACCCAGTCCCCTTGACCCACCACCCCTGTGCTCACTGCCCCGTGTCCTAACTCGCACTGAGTCCCCTTGACCCACCACCCCTGTGCTCACTGCCCCGTGTCCTAACTCGCACCGAGTCCCCTTGACCCACCACCCCTGTGCTCACTGCCCCGTGTCCTAACTCACACCCAGTCCCCTTGACCCACCACCCCTGTGTTCACTGCCCCGTGTCCTAACTCGCACCGAGTCCCCTTGACCCACCACCCCTGTGCTCGCTGCCCCGTGTCCTAACTCGCACCGAGTCCCCTTGACCCACCACCCCTGTGCTCGCTGCCCCGTGTCCTAACTCGCACCGAGTCCCCTTGACCCACCACCCCTGTGCTCACTGCCCCGTGTCCTAACTCACACCCAGTCCCCTTGACCCACCACCCCTGTGCTCACTGCCCCGTGTCCTAACTCGCACCGAGTCCCCTTGACCCACCACCCCTGTGCTCGCTAATCCACATTGGCTCCTGGTCCGGCAACGCCTCGATTTTAAATTCTCTCTCTCATTCTCTTTCTCGCTCTCTCATCCTCTATCGCTCTCATTCTGTCATTCGCTTTCTCTCTCTCTCTCTCCTTCTCTCTCTCATCCTCTTTCTCTCTCTCTCATCTGTAAAGTCTGTGGGTTGTGCAGTTAATAAATACACAGACTTCAGAAGTAACAAACAAACAGGTCTTTACTATTCGAAGGTCCGGGCGAATCTGCCCAATAACTCCTGGCACAACACTTATATACTGGTGTGGTCACTATCGGTATTACAGTATACAGAAGCCAAACAAATAGTGCCACACCTAAAGTAGTTCCCTTAAAGGTGAACGGTTACATTCAATAGTTCCCTTAAAGATAGACGGGTACATACACTACAATCCTCCCTTTTTAGCTTATTACTTACAGAGTCCCTGTTAAACATACATATCTTCAACTTCCTATAAAACAAATTACAGATATAATCTCGGTGGAGTCAATGTCATATAAAACAATTTACAAATATAATCTCGGTGGAAACAGTTCACAGGTTCAGTCTCTGCGGAAACAGTTCATAGATTCAGTCTCTGATCTTGACTCGTTCCGAACAACATTTCTTTGGTGTAGCCGGTTCACCTGGCTAGCATGACTCCTCCATAGCCTTTTTCTTGATGTAACAGCTTGAACCTTCGCCCTGTTGAACCAGCAGTGCGGACTTTTACAACCAACTGGCTGTCTTGACATTTTCCAGTTTTTCAACTAATTTAGCTCCTTTCGTAATGTCCCGCCTGGAATGGTAGAAGTGCTAATATTTTAGACAGTTATTATCTTCTGCTTCTTCTTTTTCTTTTCTGCCTTTTTGAAACTCTCGGAGCTCCTTTCTCGGCTGCCAGCTGTAGCGCCACCAACTCTCTATGTTCCTTAGACCTTAAGTGCTTCCTCCGGATTTCAGCACTTTGAGAGTTCTCATCACAAGCTGGGCAGACCACATCCTCGTAATATTCAGTGTCACTCAACAGGTCATGGTAATATTCGGGTTCGTTCTGAGTTAGGCCAGCGAGAGAGACTTCTTCTTCCTCCTCACCCGTCTGGACGTTAGCTGACGGTGGTTCCTTCCCTAAACATCTTTCTTGAAAAGCCTTCTTCATGCATTCATATTCATCCCGCTCTTCCTGGGTTATCTGCCATTCCTTCATGACGGACCTCATTTGTGAGTTCAATACCTTCCTTTCCATCGGTAATTGCGTTATCAGGCTATTTAACCCTTCTACTGAAGTATCGGTTTCCACATTCTTCTGTTCACCTTGACGTGATTCAACGTACTTTTGGCATCCTTGTAAAATTTGTGTTGCCACCTCAGCTATCTCCGTGACTTTTGAGAGCTCCGAACTCGTTCCCCCTGAAGATTGAAGCTCGTGTTCAGATTGTTCCCCTTGCAGAGTCTTGTCCTTCAGCATATGAAGGAGTTGGCTGACCGTTAACTCTTCCCTGGGAACACGGTGGATCAGAGTCTTCTCCATTTCCTCCACCTCTTTCTCCAATACTTCCACCTTACGTTCCTCTTGAACTTTGGCTTTCAGCGCTCGGAAAAGTTGCGCCCTGATGCTCTCTAGTTCATGTTCAGGGACCATTCTTACAGTGTCCTGTTCTTCCACTGAAAGGATTCCCAGTTGAATCTGTTCTTCAAGTTGTTGAACCTCGGTCATTGCCGCCTCATATTTGTCTTGGGTGTCCTTCAATGTTTTTATAAGTTCTTGGACATCCTGTCTTTCATGCTCTGCCATGATTTTCACCTCTAATTTCTCATCTATGGATGGATCTCCTACCGATGAGTCTGTCTTGGCCTTGAGCTCATCAAGAATTTCCTGCAGCCTTTGGACTTCTTGCTCATGTTCAACCTTTAGTTGTTCATATGCTTCTACTGAAACTAGCTTTTCGGAGGCTGCCGAGTTAACCCCCTCCAGAATTGTAGCCTGGGCCTGTTCATACTGTTCTTTCAACTTCTCACACTCTGCTTGTAAGGAGTCGTAGAGAAGAACTGGAATAAAATCCTGGCTCCCTGAAGATTCCTCTTCCTTTGGTTCATTCTGTAAATATTCTAGTTCCTGAACAGCATCAGGGGAATGTGATTGGTATTTGACCACGATGGCTCTATGGTCGCTCTCTGCTTGAGCTAGCTGTCTCTGTAGTCTTTCCAGGTTCTCCCATTCGGTGTCCCAGAACCTTTCCATATTTTTCATCTCTTGTACGAGACGGTCACTCAACTGTTCTAATTGTTGTCGTACTTTGACATAAGTTTGCGTCCGAGCTCGGTGTTCTTCCGTCATGAATGAATCCTTTGCTTGAACAGGCTCAGAATTCTCTGTCAACCTGGAGTTCTGCTCTGCAGCTTTATTCTTCTTGGTACCATAAGTCCTTCTGCATGTCTTCGTTTTCTTTCCCATCGTCGGCAAGTCCCTTTTAGCCTTGTCTTCCATATTCGACTTGGTCTTATCATCATCCATTTCAGAATCTGAGCTAATAGCTTGCACCGAGTCCTCCCTCATTATGGCTTTTAGGTAATGCCATTCCATGTCTATTTTCTTAATCCACTCCTGTCCTAGAAGTGGTGGTCCTCCCTCAGGTAATACGTACAAGTTCATTCTTGGGTGTTCTTTACCCCTATCTCTCACCTTGACTCTTATTTTCCCCACGGGGTATATGTTATGCCCCGTGTATGTCTGTAATACGAACTTGGTATTTCTTAAAGGTATGTGAGGGAATAGCCGGTGGTAGTCCCTTCGGTTGATGACTGATAGAGCTGATCCAGTGTCCAGCTCCATTCTTACTTGGACTCCAGCTATTTTTAGTATGACCCAGATGGCCTGTAGATCCGTTTCTTTACCCACATTGTGGATTCTCAGCCTACCCAGCTCCTGGTTGTTTGGGTCTGAGTCTGAATTCTGTTCGTCTGAACTCTTCTCAGCCACCTTGTGTACCTTGTTGTACTTTTCTTGTGGTGGCTTCCTTTGATTATTGGTCTTTTTCCCGGACCGGCATACCTTCGCGATGTGACCCAGTTTGCCACATTTCCTACACTCTTGGTTCTTAAAACAGCATTGATTCTGGTCATGTGTGGTCTTCCCACAACGATAGCATTTTGTTGTGCTTGAAGTAATTTGGTCCACCCCAAGTGCCGCCGCCTTTAGTTGCATTTCCGCCGTTCCTTTCGCTGCGGCTTCGTGCGATGCAGCTATAAGGACAGCCCTGTCCAGTGTGAGGTCATTCTCTTCCAGTAGTCGCTTCTGCGTCCCTTCTTTGGACAATCCGCATACGAACTTGTCCCGCAGCGCTTCTGTCAGATTCCCTCCGAACTGGCAGTATTTCGCTAGCCTACGCAGTTCGACCAAGTATTCCGCATTGCTTTCGTCTTTCTTCTGCGTTCTTGCGTAGAATTTGAATCGTTCAGCCAGCATCAGCGGTGTGGGGTTCAAATGGTCCTTCAGCACAGCCACAATCTCTTCGAAGGTCTGATCCGCTGGTTTATTTGGTGCTATTAGATGCTTCAAGAGCCCGTATGTTTTTGCCCCCATTGAGTTTAGCAATGTTATCGCCTTGTCGTCTTCCTCTATTTTGTTGGCTTCGCAATAGATCTCTATGCGTTCCACGTACGTGGCCCAGTCTTCTATTTCCGAATTAAAGTCGTTAATATTCCCTCGCTTAGGCATTTTTCTTCCCTTGGGAGCAGCACCAGTATTTCCTTAAGTATTCTTATTTATTTGTTTGTTTCTAAGATGGCGGTTTTCCCGCGAAATCGGCGGTTTCCCGCTCTTTCCTTCTCTCCCCGCCCACTTCAATGGCGGTATGTCAATCAAGATGGCGGTTTTCCCGCGAAAATGGCGGTTTCCCGCTCTTCCTTTCTCGCCCCGCCCACTTCAATGGCGGTTTCCCGCTTCTGGCGTCTTCTCCGCCTAATGGCGGCTTCCCGCGTTTCTTCCCGGTGGAAGGGGTACGCTTCCCCCACAGCGGACAGGTTCAGCCGCTGGCTGGCTTCCGCACAGCTCCCCTTACTCGGCTATGTCTTTTCCTCCCGCCCGCACGGCCCAACCGGCGCTGGGTACACCCCGTTAACGGAGGACAGTTCAGCCGCTGGACTGGCTCTCGCGCAGTCTCTCTCTCCGTACCCGGCTCTGTCGCTCTCTCACCCGCACGTTCGGTGCTACCGGCCCTGGGAACCCCGTTGGTGGAGAACAGTTCAGCCGCTGGACTGGCTCTCGCGCAGTCTCTCACCCCGTTTTCGGCTGTGTCTCTCACCCACTCCCGCACGTTCGGTTTTGCCGGCTCTGAG
The DNA here is from genome assembly GCF_052327205.1 of Somniosus microcephalus. Lineage (NCBI taxonomy): Eukaryota > Metazoa > Chordata > Chondrichthyes > Squaliformes > Somniosidae > Somniosus > Somniosus microcephalus. The sequence goes on along the minus strand of NC_141019.1, from coordinate 26,377,779 downwards.
TACCCCGTTGGTGGAGAACAGCTCAGCCGCTGGACTGGCTCCTCGCAGTCTCTCTCTCCGCACCCGGCTCTCACCCGCACGGTTCCCGTTCGCCTCCCCAGCCCTCTCACAGACCGGTGTTTCCCTCCCCGGCTGCGGCTGGGTTTCTCTTCCCGCGCCTACTCGCAGGCTCAGCGCTTCGTGGCTGCGGTCGCTGCCTGGATCTTTCCCGCCGATCGCAGTCCGGCTGTCACCCGACGCCGTTGGACCCGACTTTTGGCCGGCACAGCTCCCCCGCGACCGAGGTCGAGTGCTCTGCCCTTATCCTCCGGATACTTCTACACCTTCCCCTACTCACAGTCTCTTCGGCCGCCTTGTTCCCTGCTGATCGGCTCACTCCGCACCGTGGTAGAAGGGTAGTCAGTGCCTGTTGCTAATGGGAGCTTTTGTTGTTAGTCTTCCTGCTTTCTGTTGTTGCAGCCTCGTGTTTTCTTTTGGTAGCACGACGAGGGCGGTTGTCTCTCTTCGATGCTCTTCGTTGCTTTTGGTAATCTTGCCGCAGGGTACGATCGGACTCGTCGCCACTGTAAAGTCTGTGGGTTGTGCAGTTAATAAATACACAGACTTCAGAAGTAACAAACAAACAGGTCTTTACTATTCGAAGGTCCGGGCGAATCTGCCCAATAACTCCTGGCACAACACTTATATACTGGTGTGGTCACTATCGGTATTACAGTATACAGAAGCCAAACAAATAGTGCCACACCTAAAGTAGTTCCCTTAAAGGTGAACGGTTACATTCAATAGTTCCCTTAAAGATAGACGGGTACATACACTACATCATCCTCTATCGCTCTCATTCTCTCATTCGCTTTCTCTCTTGCTCTCTCGTTCTCTCTCTCATTCTGTTAGGCCTAGAAATTCGGTGGGCTGCGCCACCAGTTAGCGCCTAAAGAGGGCACTCAGTGGCTTTAGCGCCACTGGCCACGCCTCCCGCGATATTTAGCTGGGGCGCTAATGGCGGCGTTAGCCTGTTGCGTTGCACCGCCACCGATGACGATATTTGGCAGCTACCGCCTCTGTAGCGCCGTTTGCTAATTGTGCCCGGTTCACGGGGCCTACCTGTGGCGGCAGTGGCGCAAATTAAGGTGGAGGTGCGGGGCGGCCGTTTTTTTTCGGCGACCGCCTGCCAGCATCTCCGTCCCCGGCCTCCTGATCTCCCCCCGCGGCATTGCTGGCTGTTTTCCGAGAGCCCGGCACTTCTCCTCGGTGCCGGGCTCTTTTGCCGGCACTCACGATCTCCGATCGCGCTGGTGCAGGCCCCTCCCCCTTAAGAATGGGAGGAAGGCCTGCAGTACCGCAGCGCGCCGTGCCGCAGCGTGTGGCGCTGCGGCACGTTGCGCTGCGATATTCAGTTTGAGCGCCCCAAGAGGGACGCGGGGCACCTCGAGCCTCGCCCCGTGTCCCTCTTGGGGTGCTCAAGCTGAATTTCCGGCGATCGCTACTGCTCCAAACGCTGCGCTAAATCCGGCGCCCAGGCGAGCTTGGCGCCCCGTTTGCGGTTCCACCCAATTTCTCCCCCGCTGTCTCCTTGTCTCTCTCTCGCTCGCTCTCTCTCATTCTGTCTCATTCTCTCAATTGCATTCACTCACACACAATTTATCCCTGAGTGATTTCTGACATGCTAAGCTTGGGTGAAATTTCAACTCTGGTACTCAAATAGACCTCAAGCCTAAGGCCCCAGGAATTGGGGCAGGGCTTGCAGAGGTTTCTGACAATAGCTGATTAACCTCATGAATCAGTTTAATGATTTTAGACCAAATGATTTCATTGTAAGGCATTTCTTATGTAATGAATGTTTTTTGTACGGCTACTTATTCTGCTGGATAAGAACTCGAGATGGCAACTGGAACCACGTTGGGGAGCAATGTGATTGGCTCAAATTGCTGTGATTCAATTGGTTGCTTTTCTGTGGGATCTTTTTACTGATCTCTATTTCAGTAAAATCAACCCTCCGAGATCTCTGCGCTTCTCCAGTTCTGCCCTCTTGCGCATCCCCGATTTTAATCGCTCCACCACTGGCGGCCGTGCCTTCAGCTGCCTGGGCCCTAAGCTTTGGAATTCCCTCCCTAAACCTCTCCGCCTTTCGACTTCTTTTTCCTTCTTTAAGATGCTCCTTAAAACCTACCTCTTTGGCCATGCTTTTGGTCATCTGTCCTAATATCTTCTTATATGGCTCGGTGTCAAATTTTGTTTGATAACACTCCTGTGAAGCGCCGGGGGACATTTTATTGCGTTAAAGGCGCTATATAAATGCAAGTTGCTGTTGTGACACTTGCAAGGGCTAAAAATTCGGTGGCACCGCGTTTGGGGCGCCAAGCTCGCCTGGGCACCGGAAGTCCCGCCCCGGAAGGAGCCGGGAGCGCCAGCCCGAAATTCAGCTTGAGCGCCCCAAGAGGGACACGGGGTGCTGCTCGAGGTGCCCCGCGTCCCTCTTGGGGCGCTCAAACTGAATATCGCAGCACAATGTGCCACAGCGCCACACGCTGCGGCACGGCGCGCTGCGGTACTGCAGGCCTTCCTCCCCTTCTTAAGGGGGAGGGGCCTGCACCAGTGCGATCACCGATCGCGAGTGCCGGCAAAAGAGCCCGGCACTGAGGAGAAGTGCCGGGCTCTCGGGAAACAGCCGGCACTGCCCGGGGGAATCAGGAGGCCGGGGAGGGCGGCGCGAGGAGGTGCTGGCAGGCGGCCACCGAAAAAAATGGCCGCCCCGCACCTCCCCCTTAATTTGCGCCACTACCGCCACAGGTAGGCCCCCCTGAACCGGTCGCGATTTGCGACCGGCGCTACAGGGGGGGGCGCGACCCAATATCGCGATCGGGGCGGTAGCGGGGCGCTGCGCACACCGATGACGTCATCGGTGGCGGCGCAGCACTACAGGCTAACGCCGCCATTAGCGCCCCGCTAAATTTCGCAGGAGGCGTGGCCAGTGGCGCTAAAGCCACTGAGTGCCCTCTTTAGGCGCTAACTGGTGGCGCAGCCCACCGAATTTCTAGGCCCTGATCTTTTTGCTCTGGTACAGACAGATTTAATGTGCTGCCATACACATTGAACGTATGATGCACTGTACGCAAGACTTTTAATTATATATAGATATATATATATAGATGTTAACTGTGTCTGAGAGCCGGCAATCATCACTGCACCAAATAGCTCTGCAGTTGAATCTTCAAACACAAAGTAAATTGAATAGTCTGAACTCTTAGATTTACAAGACCCTATTTAACCATGCTAGGCAGTCTGATCAAAAACTCCAGGCTCCCTTAATCTATTGCAGCTCTCAGAAAGGGACTACTAATTCCATCTGTTTTAATCTGCAAACTGCCCAGTTTATTTGCTGAAGATTAGATGTCCTAAACATACCACAGCTTCCTGGGCTGTGAGACCACTTTGAAAGGCCGATAATGGTGTGAGCTATTGGGCGGCCATGAGGGTGGCAATTTATTCCAGCATCAAACCCAAGCTGGAGTTACTTATATTTCCTGCTCCACTTTTCTTGGAAGCAAAGAGAACAAACAGAGAGGAAGCAATGGGAATTCTGACACACGCAGACCTCCCACATTGAGCGAGCTGAATGAGGAGTGAGCATGGAAAAGGAGGGGGAGGGGGGGAGAAAAAACAAGAGAGGAAGCAATGGGAAAGGGGAGGGGAAAGGTGGCCATTAAGAAAGGGGAAGAGGGGCATCGATTGAAAGGAACTGCCACCAAATAGGGGCTAATTTTCAAAAGGTCGTTTTTTAATATACCGCATGGATTAACTGCAGAGTTTGTGAAGTTCCACAGAATTCTGCTGCTACGATTTTCTGTGTGTCTCTAAAATCTGACTCAATTGTGCCTGAACTCTTTAAGCGACATTGCCCCAAATGTGCCATTTCCTCTCTTGGGCCCACTCTATATTTCTGTGTCTCACATGGTAGATAAGGTTGAGGAAGGCCATTTAGCCCATCCCAGCTCATCTGTCCTGTCTTCGCCACAACTTCCAAGCAAATCCATGCTTTTTGCCTCCACTACCCTACCTAGAAGTCCATGTAACGTGTTGATCGGTCTCTGTGTCTAGAACAACTTCCTGACGTTAGTCCTAAAATTACTTGTTATAGTTTGAGCCTGTGTTTCCTTGTCCTACCATTGCAGTTTGGCTTGAAGTCGAGTTTCAGATTTACCTTTCCTATATTGCTCTATCTATATATATCTCTTGTTCTTTCCTTCTCTCGCTCTCATGCACACTTACTCTCGCTCTCACATTCACTAATGCTCTCTCTTTCTCTCTCTCTTACGCTCCCAGTCTCACTCTCTGTCTCTTTCTCCGTGTCTCTCTCGCACATCCACTCTCAGTCTTGCATTCTCAGTCTCGACCTCTCTCTCACTCGGTATCTCTCGCATGTACTCCCGCTCACAATCTCAGTCTCGCTCTCAGTCTCTTTCCTAATGTCTCTCTGGCACATGCTTACTCTCGTCAGGCTGTGTCCGTGTCCGTTCTCACTCTTGCACTCTCAGTCTGGCCCACGTGCTCACACTCACTCCTGCGTGATTGCTCTCTTCCTCGGTCTTGCTTTTGCACTCATGATATCTCTCTTCAATCTCTTTTTAATCTCGATTTTCATCTTCCTTTCATTCCCAGCCCAGGCACAGAAATAAACTTCTTTGTACAATACAGAAATACAAAAACAGATTCTGAGGGGGGTTGACAGGGTAGATGCTGAGAGGTTGTGTCCTCTGGCTGGAGAGTCTAGAACTAGGAGGCATAATCTCAGGATAAGACTGAGATGAGGAGGAGTTTCTTCACTCAGAGGGTTGTGAATCTTTGGAATTCTCTGCCCCAGAGGGCTGTGAATGCTCAATCATTGAGTATATTCAAGGCTGAGATCGAGGGGAATCAAGGGATATGGGGTTTGTGCAGGAAAGGGGAGTTGAGGTCGAAGATCAGCCATGATCTTATTGAATGGAGGAGCAGGCTCGAGGGGCCGAATGGCCGACTCCTGCCCCTATTTCTTATGTGATTATGTATACGCTGCGGCAGTTATAAGCCACATATTCACCTACTGGTTACGTGGAAAGGATTCCAGATGAAGATAAAACAAACGCCTTTTAGTTGATTAAAGCACTGAACAGTATTAAAGATTCTCCATCACAGTGGAGTCAGGGTGTGTTAGGCAGGAAGTGGAGCCTGAACCTCTTCAGAGTCTGAGTTCCAGGCAGTGGGTGGCTTGTCTGAGGGGCAGGGTCCAGCTCTAAAGACAGCACCACGTGTGGTATATAATTACGACAAGAAAAAGAAAATAGGATCCAGTCCCTGTCCTCTTTTATCTGTTCCATCCTGGGCTGAATCCAAACAAAATCTTTTGATATCTTCTAGCAAAACATCCGGATATTTTGAGTCATCTTAGGAAGCAGGATTTTATCTGCATCCAACGCAAACGTGTGTAGGTCTGCTTTGCCTTTAATCATCACCTTTCAGTGGCAGGTTCACCAGTGTTTGTTTCGAATCTTTTCGCCGTGGTCGAGCCCAGCGTACCTTGTGCCGGACTCTTAGACCCGTGCGAGACTCCAGAGCGGCGACACGTTGCGAGTGCGCGAGGCAAGATCTGGACAGCTCGCCCACGTGCAAATGGACGTCCGTTTCTTCATCGCCGCTGCACTCAGCCGTTTCCTGGCTCTGGCGGGCAACCCGGCCGAACCCTGGGTGTGTCACTGGGCGGTGCGCTGCAGAGAATTGACGTTCAGTCCCCACCACCTACACCGTCCGCGGGTATCACGGGTGGCCGCCCATAATCGGGCAAATGGTGCCAACCGTTTGCCAATACCACAGGAGTCAATTACAAAGGCACCGTTTGTAACGTGTTAAGTACGCAGACTATTTCGGGCAGTTCTTCACACCTCCCTGGGAGAAGGCAAATTATGACGATTCACCCAATGTGTCAATCCCCTGAACATACCCGTTTAAAAGCTCCGCTGATTCCAGGCAAAGGCAGGACTTTGGGCAGCTTCAATCTGCTGTTCGCACCATTAACAACTGCAGGAGTTATTTCGTCGCTACACCCTATTACGGTTTTACCGGGTTGCATATGGTGGGCAAATTGCGTTGGCACAAACGCGCCCACCATGTGCGGTGGGGACTGCGATCTAATCGGCGGTGCCTCCTTGCGGGAGTGCAGTGGCCAGCTCCCCTCGCACGTGACGGATCGTGGGAGGCGACTGGCTGGCTCCTGCTGCGCAAAAAGGCCGGTGGCACCGAGGTGTCGCTCCTCGAATGGCAGCTCGCTCCTGACAGGGAACCCCTGCTGGCTGCACCTCTTGAGCTTGTTCCTGGGCAGCCTGGTCCCACCGTCCACACTGGCGTGGTGCCCTGAGGGGGGGAAAGGCCAGAGGCATGGACATGTCAAGCTGCCCCGAGTGCCAGGCAGGTGGGCTCCATCTGTTTTACACGTCTTATACGCCAATGGCTGCACCAATGAGCAGATCCAGGAAACCCGTAGGCTACCAGCGGAGGCACCATTCTTTGTTAAAGGTGTAACAGTGGCGTAACTCACTTTGGCGAAATTCTAGGCCAATCACTGAAAAAAAATAAAACTATCTCCTGGAATATCAGAGATAATTACTTCCATTTCCGAAACTATATCGAGGACTTTATACTGTAATATCCTCACTTCTTTTCCCATGCTATCCTTCTCCTTTGATGCCATACTGTATTATTTCCTGGTTTGGTTCCAGTGTAGCTGGAGGCAGTGCGGCTGTCAATTAGAACATTGTGTGATGTGGATTCCGAATGGTTCTCCTTTGAACATCCTCCGCAGATGAGCTTTCTTTCTTTTTTCCAAATGCAGACACGAATAGCCACTTAGGCAAAATATTGGAGGGTTGCCAAGGAACCAGGGCAATGGCCGTTAGGAGAGGAGGAAAGAAAGGGCGCCAAATTCGGTTACGCCCCATTTGGGGGCGGTAACTGAGTTAAAGCCGGACATTTAATGCCCGGCGCGTAAGTACCGCAAAGGGCTTATCACCCAGGGGGACGATAAAAGCGCCTCCCGAGAAATGTGGCGTTGCTGAGGCGCTACGCGAAGTACCGCCCCGGCCGCTAGATTCGGCTTACTGGCCCGCACAGGAAGTGGAGCGCAATCTGGCGGAGCGCTGCAGCGTTTCAACGCCCCTCCCCTTCAGTTAAAGGGGAGGGACGCCGCACACTCTGCAGGGCCTCCGATGGCCCACATTAGGCTACCAGGGCGGCGTGGCGCCATGGCAGCAGCCCGGCGCCAAGATGCCGGACTGTGTGATGGAGGCCAGGACCACGCCACGGCCCACCATGGAGGGCCCACCTGGAGGTTGGTCAAAAAAAGGAAATGGCGGCGCGGGTCGCGGCCGCACCTCCCCTTTAAATACCGCCCCGCGAGCGGAGGTCAGCCCGGCTCGCGACCCGCGAGGCTAGCGCTGACACCGCCCGCGACAGCCTTGCGGGGCGCAGCCGAATTTCTGCCGCGGGGCGCTAAGGGGACGTTGCGGGGCACTAAGGGGTCGTGGCACACAGCAATGACGTCATCGCCGGCGGCGCAGCAGCCCGGGGCACTACCGGCGTGGGTGTGGCGCTATCGGGTAGCGCCTCAGCAACGTCCTGCCGAATTTCTTGGGAGTCGCTATTTTCTTCCCCCCCCACCCCCGTGCGATAAGCCCTTTGCGCCCTGTTAGCGCCCCCGGAGGCGCTAACGGCAGGCGCAAAGGAGCTGAATTTCGCCCCCACGGTATTTTTGGGGGGGGGTGAGTCAACGGAAGATCAATTTGATCAAGGATATCACCAGAGAAGGGAAAAGAGATGAAGAGATGTGAGGGGAGCAACAATGTCGGGCCTATCTCCTGCATACATCCTTACGACACAGTCCTGTGACTGAAGTAGGAGGCAACAGCTACAACTATTTGTGTTTTCACAGCACCTTTAACATAAAAAAGAGTCCCAAGGTACTTCACAAATGGGCATGATGAAAATGGATGTCGAGCCAGAAAGGAAGAGACGAGAAAGGGTGAGCGGAAGCGGGGTTGAAGAAATGGGTTATGAGAAGGTTTGAAAGGTGGAGAGAGGGGGCCAGAGGCAGAGCAGTTTAGGAAGGGTGTCCCAAAGGGTAGGGCAAGGCAAGCAAAAGTGCTACCACCAATGGGGAGGCGAAGGGAAAGGAGAAATGCATAGAAGAAACATAGAAACATAGAAAAATAGGAGCAGGCGTAGGCCATTCGGCCCTTCGAGCCTGCTCTGACATTCAATATGATCATGTCTGATCCTCAATCTCAATACCATATTCCCGCTCTCTCCCCATACCCCTTGACGCCTTTTGTGTCTAGAAATCTATCGCCTTCTTAAATATATTCAGTGACTTGGCCTCCACAGCCTTCTGTGGTAGAGAATTCCACAGGTTCACCACCCTCTGAGTGAAGAAATTTCTCCTCAACTCAGTCCTAAATGTCCTACCCTGTATCCTGAGACTGTGACCCCTCGTTCGAGACCCCCCAGCCAGGGGAAACATCCTCCCTGCATCCAGTCTGTCTAGCCCGGTCAGAATTTTATACGTTTCAGAGGAGGGGAGTGTTTGTGAGGGCATATGCAGCTGGAGAAGATTGTTGAGATAGGGTGGGGCAAGGCCATGGTAGGAATTACAGATGAGGAGAAGGATTTTCATTGAATGAATTTGTTGGGCGATGGGAAGGCAGTGTCAGTGAGGACAGGGTTGATGGGCATGTTGGACTTAGTGCGGGACGGGGTACCAGGGTTGCTAGGCTTCGGTTTGATGAGTGTCTGGCACCCTCCAGTATCTTCACGTATGAGCTATTGTATCTATTCGCCACAGTGGTGCTAACTGGGGCTCACACAGAACCTCCCTCAGCAACTGCTTGACTTTAATGCTGTCGTGTGTGGTGTGCTGACGAGCCCCTAGGAGGTCGAGAGCAAACAGCTTGAAAGGAAGTTGGCCACTTTACAAACTGCTCGAGCACAAACTTCAATGGACAGAGGGAATATTGTCAGGAAATGATAGTACCGTTCAGATCTGCCGTTAATTATGGCACATGATGGGAGGAAATCGCTCAAGAACTACCGAGTAACAATCTGCATAGGACTGATACACGTGTGTGTGTGCGTCTGTGTGTCTGTGTGTCTGTCTGTGTGTGTGTGTGGAGCAGTGTGTGTGTGTGTGTGTGTGTGTGGAGCAGTGTGTGTGTGTGGAGCAGTGTGTGTGTGTGTGTGTAGCAGTGTGTGTGTGTGTGTGGAGCAGTGTGTGTGTGTGTGTGGAGCAGTGTGTGTGTGTGTGTGGAGCAGTGTGTGTGTGTGTGTGGAGCAGTGTGTGTGTGTGTGGAGCAGTGTGTGTGTGTGTGTGGAGCAGTGTGTGTGTGTGTGTGTGTGGAGCAGTGTGTGTGTGTGTGTGGAGCAGTGTGTGTGTGTGTGTGTGTGTGGAGCAGTGTGTGTGTGTGTGTGTGTGGAGCAGTGTGTGTGTGTGTGTGTGTGTGGAGCAGTGTGTGTGTGTGTGTGTGGAGCAGTGTGTGTGTGTGTGTGTGGAGCAGTGTGTGTGTGTGTGTGGAGCAGTGTGTGTGTGTGTGTGGAGCACTGTGTGTGTGTGTGGAGCAGTGTGTGTGTGTGTGTGGAGCAGTGTGTGTGTGTGTGTGGAGCAGTGTGTGTGTGTGTGTGTGGAGCAGTGTGTGTGTGTGTGTGGAGCAGTGTGTGTGTGTGTGTGGAGCAGTGTGTGTGTGTGGAGCAGTGTGTGTGTGTGTGGAGCAGTGTGTGTGTGTGTGGAGCAGTGTGTGTGTGTGTGGAGCAGTGTGTGTGTGTGTGTGTGGAGCAGTGTGTGTGTGTGTGTGTGTAGCAGTGTGTGTGTGTGTGTGGAGCAGTGTGTGTGTGTGTGTGGAGCAGTGTGCGTGTGTGTGTGTGGAGCAGTGTGTGTGTGTGTGTGGAGCAGTGTGTGTGTGTGTGTGGAGCAGTGTGTGTGTGTGTGTGGAGCAGTGTGTGTGTGTGTGTGTGGAGCAGTGTGTGTGTGTGTGTGTGGAGCAGTGTGTGTGTGTGTGTGTGGAGCAGTGTGTGTGTGTGTGTGTGGAGCAGTGTGTGTGTGTGTGTGGAGCAGTGTGTGTGTGTGTGTGGAGCAGTGTGTGTGTGTGTGTGGAGCAGTGTGTGTGTGTGTGGAGCAGTGTGTGAGTGTGTGTGGAGCAGTGTGTGTGTGTGTGTGGAGCAGTGTGTGTGTGTGTGGAGCTGTGTGTGTGTGTGTGGAGCAGTGTGTGTGTGTGTGGAGCAGTGTGTGTGTGTGTGTGGAGCAGTGTGTGTGTGTGTGTGGAGCAGTGTGTGTGTGTGTGTGGAGCAGTGTGTGTGTGTGTGTGGAGCAGTGTGTGCGTGTGTGTGGAGCAGTGTGTGTGTGTGTGTGGAGCAGTGTGTGTGTGTGTGTGGAGCAGTGTGTGCGTGTGTGTGGAGCAGTGTGTGTGTGTGGAGCAGTGTGTGTGTGTGTGTGGAGCAGTGTGTGTGTGTGTGTGTGGAGCAGTGTGTGTGTGTGTGTGGAGCAGTGTGTGTGTGTGTGTGTGGAGCAGTGTGTGTGTGTGGAGCAGTGTGTGTGTGTGTGTGGAGCAGTGTGTGTGTGTGTGTGGAGCAGTGTGTGTGTGTGTGTGGAGCAGTGTGTGTGTGTGTGTGGAGCAGTGTGTGTGTGTGTGTGTGGAGCAGTGTGTGTGTGTGTGTGTGTGGAGCAGTGTGTGTGTGTGTGTGGAGCAGTGTGTGTGTGTGTGTGGAGCAGTGTGTGTGTGTGTGTGTGTGGAGCAGTGTGTGTGTGTGTGTGGAGCAGTGTGTGTGTGTGTGTGGAGCAGTGTGTGTGTGTGTGTGGAGCAGTGTGTGTGTGTGTGTGGAGCAGTGTGTGTGTGTGTGTGTGGAGCAGTGTGTGTGTGTGTGTGTGTGGAGCAGTGTGTGTGTGTGTGTGTGGAGCAGTGTGTGTGTGTGTGTGTGGAGCAGTGTGTGTGTGTGTGTGTGGAGCAGTGTGTGTGTGTGTGTGGAGCAGTGTGTGTGTGTGTGTGTGGAGCAGTGTGTGTGTGTGTGTGAGCAGTGTGTGTGTGTGTGTGTGGAGCAGTGTGTGTGTGTGTGTGTGGAGCAGTGTGTGTGTGTGTGGTGGAGCAGTGTGTGTGTGTGTGTGGAGCAGTGTGTGTGTGTGTGGAGCAGTGTGTGTGTGTGTGTGGAGCAGTGTGTGTGTGTGTGTGGAGCAGTGTGTGTGTGTGTGTGGAGCAGTGTGTGTGTGTGTGTGTGGAGCAGTGTGTGTGTGTGTGTGTGGAGCAGTGTGTGTGTGTGTGTGTGGAGCAGTGTGTGTGTGTGTGTGTGTGTGGAGCAGTGTGTGTGTGTGTGTGTGTGGAGCAGTGTGTGTGTGTGCGTGTGTGTGTGGAGCAGTGTGTGTGTGTGTGAGCAGTGTGTGTGTGTGTGTGTGGAGCAGTGTGTGTGTGTGTGTGTGTGTGGAGCAGTGTGTGTGTGTGTGTGTGGAGCAGTGTGTGTGTGTGTGTGTGGAGCAGTGTGTGTGTGTGTGTGTGTGTGGAGCAGTGTGTGTGTGTGTGTGTGGAGCAGTGTGTGTGTGTGTGTGTGTGGAGCAGTGTGTGTGTGTGTGTGTGTGTGGAGCAGTGTGCGTGTGTGTGTGGAGCAGTGTGTGTGTGTGTGTGGAGCAGTGTGCGTGTGTGTGTGTGGAGCAGTGTGTGTGTGTGTGTGGAGCAGTGTGTGTGTGTGTGTGGAGCAGTGTGTGTGTGTGTGTGGAGCAGTGTGTGTGTGTGTGTGTGGAGCAGTGTGTGTGTGTGTGTGTGGAGCAGTTGTGGAGCAGTGTGTGTGTGTGTGTGTGGAGCAGTGTGTGTGTGTGTGTGTGGAGCAGTGTGTGTGTGTGTGTGGAGCAGTGTGTGTGTGTGTGTGGAGCAGTGTGTGTGTGTGTGTGGAGCAGTGTGTGTGTGTGTGGAGCAGTGTGTGAGTGTGTGTGGAGCAGTGTGTGTGTGTGTGTGGAGCAGTGTGTGTGTGTGTGGAGCTGTGTGTGTGTGTGTGGAGCAGTGTGTGTGTGTGTGGAGCAGTGTGTGTGTGTGTGTGGAGCAGTGTGTGTGTGTGTGTGGAGCAGTGTGTGTGTGTGTGTGGAGCAGTGTGTGTGTGTGTGTGGAGCAGTGTGTGCGTGTGTGTGGAGCAGTGTGTGTGTGTGTGTGGAGCAGTGTGTGTGTGTGTGTGGAGCAGTGTGTGCGTGTGTGTGGAGCAGTGTGTGTGTGTGGAGCAGTGTGTGTGTGTGTGTGGAGCAGTGTGTGTGTGTGTGTGTGGAGCAGTGTGTGTGTGTGTGTGGAGCAGTGTGTGTGTGTGTGTGTGGAGCAGTGTGTGAGTGTGGAGCAGTGTGTGTGTGTGTGTGGAGCAGTGTGTGTGTGTGTGTGGAGCAGTGTGTGTGTGTGTGGAGCAGTGTGTGTGTGTGTGGAGCAGTGTGTGTGTGTGTGTGTGTGGAGCAGTGTGTGTGTGTGTGTGTGTGGAGCAGTGTGTGTGTGTGTGTGGAGCAGTGTGTGTGTGTGTGTGGAGCAGTGTGTGTGTGTGTGTGTGTGGAGCAGTGTGTGTGTGTGTGTGGAGCAGTGTGTGTGTGTGTGTGGAGCAGTGTGTTTGTGTGTGTGGAGCAGTGTGTGTGTGTGTGTGGAGCAGTGTGTGTGTGTGTGTGTGGAGCAGTGTGTGTGTGTGTGTGTGTGGAGAAGTGTGTGTGTGTGTGTGGAGCAGTGTGTGTGTGTGTGTGTGGAGCAGTGTGCGTGTCTGTGTGGAGCAGTGTGTGTGTGTGTGTGGAGCAGTGTGTGTGTGTGTGTGTGGAGCAGTGTGTGTGTGTGTGGAGCAGTGTGTGTGTGTGTGTGGAGCAGTGTGTGTGTGTGTGTGGAGCAGTGTGTGTGTGTGTGGAGCAGTGTGTGAGTGTGTGTGGAGCAGTGTGTGTGTGTGTGGAGCAGTGTGTGTGTGTGTGTGGAGCAGTGTGTGTGTGTGTGTGGTGCAGTGTGTGTGTGTGTGTGGAGCAGTGGGTGTGTGTGTGTGTGGAGCAGTGTGTGTGTGTGTGTGTGGAGCAGTGTGTGTGTGTGTGTGGAGCAGTGTGTGTGTGTGTGTGTGTGTGGAGCAGTGTGTGTGTGTGTGTGTGTGGAGCAGTGTGTGTGTGTGCGTGTGTGTGTGGAGCAGTGTGTGTGTGTAGCAGTGTGTGTGTGTGTGTGTGGAGCAGTGTGTGTGTGTGTGTGTGTGGAGCAGTGTGTGTGTGTGTGTGTGGAGCAGTGTGTGTGTGTGTGTGGAGCAGTGTGTGTGTGTGTGTGTGGAGCAGTGTGTGTGTGTGTGTGTGTGTGGAGCAGTGTGTGTGTGTGTGTGTGGAGCAGTGTGTGTGTGTGTGTGTGTGGAGCAGTGTGTGTGTGTGTGTGTGTGTGTGGAGCAGTGTGCGTGTGTGTGTGGAGCAGTGTTTGTGTGAGTGTGTGGAGCAGTGTGTGTGTGTGTGTGGAGCAGTGTGTGTGCGTGTGTGGAGCAGTGTGTGTGTGTGTGTGGAGCAGTGTGTGTGTGTGTGTGGGGAGCAGTGTGTGTGTGTGTGTGGAGCAGTGTGTGTGTGTGTGTGGAGCAGTGTGTGTGTGTGTGGAGCAGTGTGTGTGTGTGTGTGGAGCAGTGTGTGTGTGTGTGTGGAGCAGTGTGTGTGTGTGTGTGGAGCAGTGTGTGTGTGTGTGGAGCAGTGTGTGTGTGTGTGGAGCAGTGTGTGTGTGTGTGTGGAGCAGTGTGTGTGTGTGTGTGGAGCAGTGTGTGTGTGTGTGTGGAGCAGTATGTGTGTGTGTGTGGAGCAGTGTGTGTGTGTGTGGAGCAGTGTGTGTGTGTGGAGCAGTGTCTGTGTGTGTGTGGAGCAGTGTGTGTGTGGAGCAGTGTGTGTGTGGAGCAGTGTGTGTGTGTGTAGCAGTGTGTGTGTGTGGAGCAGTGTGTGTGTGTGTGTGGAGCAGTGTGTGTGTGTGTGTGTGGAGCAGTGTGTGTGTGTTTGGAGCAGTGTGTGTGTGTGTGTGTGGAGCAGTGTGTGTGTGTGTGGAGCAGTGTGTGTGTGTGTGTGGAGCAGTGTGTGTGTGTGGAGCAGTGTGTGTGTGTGTGGAGCAGTGTGTGTGTGTGTGTGGAGCAGTGTGTGTGTGTGGAGCAGTGTGTTTGTGTGTGGAGCAGTGTGTGTGTGTGTGGAGCAATGTGTGTGTGTGTGGAGCAGTGTGTGTGTGTGTGTGGAGCAGTGTGTGTGTGTGTGTGGAGCAGTGTGTGTGTGTGTGGAGCAGTGTGTGTGTGTGTGGAGCAGTGTGTGTGTGTGTGTGTGGAGCAGTGTGTGTGTGTGTGTGTGTGGAGCAGTGTGTGTGTGTGTGTGTGGAGCAGTGTGTGTGTGTGTGTGTGGAGCAGTGCGTGTGTGTGTGTGTGTGGAGCAGTGTGTGTGTGTGTGTGTGTGGAGCAGTGTGTGTGTGTGGAGCAGTGTGTGTGTGTGTGTGGAGCAGTGTGTGTGTGTGTGTGTGGAGCAGTGTGTGTGTGTGTGTGTGGAGCAGTGCGTGTGTGTGTGGAGAGCAGTGTGTGTGTGTGTGTGTGGAGCAGTGCGTGTGTGTGTGTGTGGAGCAGTGTGTGTGTGTGTGTGGAGCAGTGTGTGTGTGTGTGTGTGGAGCAGTGTGTGTGTGTGTGTGGAGCAGTGTGTGTGTGTGTGTGGAGCAGTGTGTGTGTGTGGAGCAGTGTGTGTGTGTGTGGAGCAGTGTGTGTGTGTGTGTGGAGCAATGTGTGTGTGTGTGTGTGTGGAGCAGTGTGTGTGTGTGTGTGTGGAGCAGTGTGTGTGTGTGTGTGGAGCAGTGTGTGTGTGTGTGGAGCAGTGTGTGTGTGTGTGTGGAGCAGTGTGTGTGTGTGTGTGTGGAGCAGTGTGTGTGTGTGTGTGTGTGGAGCAGTGTGTGTGTGTGTGTGTGGAGCAGTGTGTGTGTGTGTGGAGCAGTGTGTGTGTGTGTGTGGAGCAGTGTGTGTGTGTGTGGAGCAGTGTGTGTGTGTGTGTGGAGCAGTGTGTGTGTGTGTGGAGCAGTGTGTGTGTGTGTGTGGAGCAGTGTGTGTGTGTGTGTGGAGCAGTGTGTGTGTGTGTGTGGAGCAGTGTGTGTGTGTGTGTGTGGAGCAGTGTGTGTGTGTGTGGAGGAGTGTGTGTGTGTGTGTGTGGAGAAGTCTGTGTGTGTGTGTGGAGCAGTGTGTGTGTGTGTGTGGAGCAGTGTGTGTGTGTGTGTGGAGCAGTGTGTTTGTGTGTGTGTGGAGCAGTGTGTGTGGGTGTGTGTGGAGCAGTGTGTGTGTGTGTGTGTGGAGCAGTGTGTGTGTGTGTTTGTGGAGCAGTGTGTGTGTGTGTGTGTGGAGCAGTGTGTGTGTGTGTGTGTGGAGCAGTGTGTGTGTGTGTGTGGAGCAGTGTGTGTGTGTGTGTGGAGCAGTGTGTGTGTGTGTGTGGAGCAGTGTGTGTGTGTGGAGCAGTGTGTGTGTGTGTGTGGAGCAGTGTGTGTGTGTGTGGAGCAGTGTGTGTGTGTGTGTGGAGCAGTGTGTGTGTGTGTGGAGCAGTGTGTGTGTGTTTGGAGCAGTGTGTGTGTGTGTGGAGCAGTGTGTGTGTGTGTGGAGCAGTGTGTGTGTGTGTGGAGCAGTGTGTGTGTGTGTGTGTGGAGCAGTGTGTGTGTGTGTGTGGAGCAGTGTGTGTGTGTGTGTGGAGCAGTGTGTGTGTGTGTGTGTGGAGCAGTGTGTGTGTGTGTGTGGAGCAGTGTGTGTGTGTGTGGAGCAGTGTGTGTGTGTGTGTGTGGAGCAGTGTGTGTGTGTGTGGAGCAGTGTGTGTGTGTGTGTGTGGAGCAGTGTGTGTGTGTGTGTGGAGCAGTGTGTGTGTGTGTGTGTGGAGCAGTGTGTGTGTGTGTGTGTGTGGAGCAGTGTGTGTGTGTGTGTGTGGAGCAGTGTGTGTGTGTGTGTGTGGAGCAGTGTGTGTGTGTGTAGAGCAGTGTGTGTGTGTGTGTGTGGAGCAGTGTGTGTGTGTGTGTGGAGCAGTGTGTGTGTGTGTGTGTGGAGCAGTGTGTGTGTGTGTGTGTGTGGAGCAGTGTGTGTGTGTGTGTGTGGAGCAGTGTGTGTGTGTGCGTGGAGCAGTGTGTGTGTGTGTGTGTGGAGCAGTGTGTGTGTGTGTGTGGAGCAGTGTGTGTGTGTGTGTGGAGCAGTCTGTGTGTGTGTGTGTGGAGCAGTGTGTGTGTGTGTGTGGAGCAGTGTGTGTGTGTGTGTGGAGCAATGTGTGTGTGTGCGTGGAGCAGTGTGTGTGTGTGTGTGTGGAGCAGTGTGTGTGTGTGTGTGTGGAGCAGTGTGTGTGTGTGTGTGAGGGGCAGTGTGTGTGTGTGTGTGGAGCAGTGTGTGTGTGTGTCTGTGGAGCAGTGTGTGTGTGTGTGTGGAGCAGTGTGTGCGTGTGTGTGGAGCAGTGTGTGCGTGTGTGTGGAGCAGTGTGTGTGTGTGTGTGGAGCAGTGTGTGTGTGTGTGTGGAGCAGTGTGTGTGTGTGTGTGTGTGTGGAGTAGTGTGTGTGTGTGTGTGTGGAGCAGTTTGTGTGTGTGTGTGTGTGTGGAGCAGTGTGTGTGTGTGTGTGGATCAGTGTGTGTGTGTGGAGCAGTGTGCGTGTGTGTGTGAGGAGCAGTGTGTGTGTGTGTGGAGCAGTGTGTGTGTGGAGCAGTCTGTGTGGGTGTGTGGAGCAGTGTGTGTGTGTGTGTGGAGCAGTGTGTGTGTGTGTGTGTGGAGCAGTGTGTGTGTGTGTGTGGAGCAGTGTGTGTGTGTGTGGAGCAGTGTGTGTGTGTGTGTGGAGCAGTGTGTGTGTGTGTGTGGAGCAGTGTGTGTGTGTGTGTGTGGAGCAGTGTGTGTGTGTGTGTGGAGCAGTGTGTGTGTGTGTGTGTGGAGCAGTGTGTGTGTGTGTGTGTGGAGATGTGTGTGTGTGTGTGGAGCAGTGTGTGTGTGTGTGTGGAGCAGTGTGTGTGTGTGTGGAGCAGTGTGTGTGTGTGTGTGTGGAGCAGTGTGTGTGTGTGTGGAGCAGTGTGTGTGTGTGTGTGTGGAGAAGTGTGTGTGTGTGTGTGGAGCAGTGTGTGTGTGTGTGGAGTGTGTGTGTGTGTGTGTGGAGCAGTGTGTGTGTGTGTGGAGCAGTGTGTGTGTGTGTG